>NW_017299992.1:153344-204149 GCF_001594075.2 Trachymyrmex cornetzi
CCCACGCGAAAAGCCTTCTTCTCCACGAAGCCCTCGTCTTCTTCACCTTCTTCCTTCTTCTTCTCCTCCGCGCGTTCCCTTCCTTTCTCCTGCCCGAGCTTCTCTCCCCTTGCTCGCGCGCTTCTTTCGCTTCTTTCGCTTCTTTCGCTTCTTCCCGCTCGCGTCCACGAAACGCGCCGACCGCGCGCGAGGACCCACGCTTTCTTTTTTTGACCCGGACTGTACATTACATATATACCGATACCGAATTCTTCGCATATCAACAGGAATACTTCGGCACGTTTCTGCCTTCGCATCAAATAATCGTACGCTCGCACGCAGGACGTCTCGTCCAGGTGAGTCAGAAAAGCGGAGGAAGCTGTTCATTTAAAAACAGTACGATAACAAATACGAAAAAGAGAATTGTTACAGAAAAGTTGTATTTAATTCTGATTATTAATAATAATAGATACTGACCCTTTTTCTCTTTCAAAAAATACGAAGCAGCAGAGCAATATAAAAAAATAATATATTATCAATTAATTTTTTCACAAATCACACATGAAATTTAGCTTTTATTAAGGTTTAAGAATTGAATAATGCTACTATTATTTTAGAAAAGAATAAAACATGAATTGAATAATATTAATATTACTTTATAATTAAAAGATGTTATTATAATATTTATCACACACAAAAGTTGCATTGGGAAATTTCAATTCGATACAAAATCAAAAGCTGTCACTATTATCTACATTTGTCCGTCATGAATGCGTGTGTTATAAACAAATTTTTCTATAACTGTCAAGACATCACGTTGCAAGTTATCAATGTTATTTACAGTTATAATGCATGCGTTAAGTAACAGAATAGTTTCGCAGGAGTCCCACGGACAGTCATTTATTCATGCCGTAAATCGAGACGATACGCGCGAATGATGAACCGAGGATGAGCGTTCGCGTTACGAGACGCGCGATGTGTTCGCGTAACCGGCGCAGTGACGAGCTAGAAACGGCGGCACTAAATCAACAGGCAAAATTTATCGCTAATATTTTTCCGGCGCGCAGTTAACTGTCGCGCGGTCGTTAGCGGTGACAAAAGATTCGTAATTTATCGAGTCTCCGGTTTAACCGGCCGGGGTAAAGTCTTCCGCGGACGCTAAACTTTCCGTTTACGACTACTTCAATGGATCGTGAACCTCTTCCTTTGTACGCAGCGTGAAACGCTTACGGATGGCGAAACGCTCGTTCCTCTCCTCTCCTTTCTTCGTCTATCTTTCTGAATTCGATTATCTGCTCGTCCGCGACGGGCCAACCGGTCAATCGTGCCGTACGACTCTCGGCGTTTATAGCGCATTGAAGAAACGTTATTAACGCGAGCCTTCCACGATCAAGACATTTCTCTTCGTGTCGCGAAGACGACTTGCATCGCTTCCCTCGCGAGAGGCAAGTTCCGCGATTCTTCTCGATTACGCACGAAATATCCGTGAACTCGGTAAAATATCCTCTGCACTTTGGATAAAAACACTTTCTTCAAAAATTATAAAAAGTTGAAACAACTTTTTTAAATCTGGAAATATTTTTTTTAAATAATTTTTAAACAGATAAAAGCAACTTGTATCAAATTATGTAATTTTTGTTATAAAGTTTATATGATGTTAATTTGGCATTTATTTATTTGTAGATGATATTCTCTGAAACTTTTAGAGTGAGAATTGTCACTTAAAAATCTCACTCTTAAAGATTGAAAATTGAGCCATTCTTTTTCTAGACTGATTCAATTTTCAGTCTTTAGAGTGAGAGATTCCACTACAAAGAATTTAGAAAGTACGTTAATATAAATTACGGCACCATTCAACTGTTAATTTATGACACGGAAAAGTATAGTACTGATAGCATAGAAGTGTTTAATTCGCAGAATGATAGATGACATATATTTTATATTGGCAAATTTGTTTTACAATAAAGTCGTTTCGCGATGCAAATGCGAGGATAACCGTATTCACGGGTATTTAGCGCCGGCTGTTAAAATAAAAAAAGAAGCTCGGACCAACGAAGGAAATCACGATGGACTGGGAAGCATTACGAGGGATTACACCGGTAAGTCTGGACTAACTGGCAGCCTGACGTCATAATCTGAAGAAATATTCGGGCGACTAACTCTACCGCCCCGCGTTCTCGCTTCATTCTCCACCCGTCTACCTCTTCTCCCTTCCGCCCACGATTATAGATTGGGGATCGAAGTTGATGCTGCGCGGGAGGAGGGAGAAAAGTGACGCGAGCAAGGAAGAGAGAAGGAATACAAGGCGGCGTGCGAGGACCGAATGGGTACGAGCGAGGAAGGAACAGTTAGACGAAGAAGGAATTTATTATACTCCTGAGAATTTGAGGTAAAGACTGACGGGGAAGAGATCTGGACACGATCTACGGTAAATGCTCCAGCAGATCCTCGAGGTGATCACCAAGATTTTCGAATCGATCAATTAAGCGGCGTGTGGGAACCGTCCGGTCCGGTCTCATCCGTCCGTCCATCCGATCAGAACCAAAAAATCAGATGTTGATCTCTCCGCAAACCTGTAATCCTCCTGAAAAGAAAAGAGAGGGCTCCAACTTCGAGACGGGATTCCCTTTCTTCCTCGTGTCTGCTGCCTTTCCTTTTGGGATCACCAAATATGACGAGAGTATAAAAGTTGAGCGGAAGTAAGACGTAAATAATTTTGTGTACGAGGAATGTAGTAAAATTCTCCATAAATATTTTTCACATCGATTATTACAATAATCTGGTATGATACTATAACATTATCTAGGATCTTTGTGAACTCGATTATCATATAAAAATAGCACGTTCATTCTAGGTTGACACCAACCAAAAGTAACATAATTTCGTATAACATGATTTCGTATACAAGGAATGAATGTAGAAAATGTAGTAAAATTTTTCCATAAATATTTTTTACGTTGATTACTACGATGATCCGATACGATAATATTATCTAGTATCTACGTATCTTTAATCTCAATAAAACATAGAATGGCACATTCATCCTAGTCGACACACCAATTAAAACTAACATCTAAATTATTTTTCTTTAATTTCGCACTCAATAATATAAATTATACAATATACCATATGTTATACTACATTTATATTAAGTGCAAAAAATTATAGCATAAATTTCATGTTACTTTCACACTGAGAAAAAAATGCTGTTGATTCAATTAAAGTCTATATTACGGGCTGTCACTAACATAAGTGATTAGTTCATGTATATTTTTATTGATATAAAGGCATAAATTATTATTTCAATAATAAGGCTTTTATGTCAATAAAAAATATGTATGAATTAATTACTTATGTTAGTGACAGCCCGTAATATAGACTTAAATTTAATCAACAGCATTTTTTTCTCAGTGCAGTAGTTGTCGACTGAGATGTATATAACATTATTATTTCAAGTTATACATTTTGTACATTCCCAATGACGCGATAGAAATGAAGAGGTTTACAAAGATATCGTCACCATGAAGAGAAAACAATCAGTTCTGGTACCAGTCGGAACTGGCATAATAAAAACTCTAGGATCAAGAAATACGAATGCATCGGACTTAGGTTTCTCGGCAGCGTACCGTAGGGAAAAACAACACGACGTCATGGTATTTTACCAAAATAAGCGATGACGTCCGACGTCGTCGCTGCCATTACCGTTCCACACGCGTGCCTTTTATTGTGCGACAGTTTCCGCGGTGAGCACCAACGGCGAATTAAGGAAAGTAACGTATCGCCGTTGGCCGCGTCGCCGCCATAGCGGCAGGGAACGATGTGTCTACCCTCTCCGAGGGCGGCGAGAAATCGAGGCTTAATCTCGCGACGAAAGGGACCCTAAACGCACGGAACGTGGATACGATGATCTTAAATTCTCGCGAGGGCCCTACTCGATTACCTGCCCACGCGATTTCTCGAAGCTAACCCGAGCGTCAGGACGAAACACGGGGTAGGAACATCGGAAGAATACGAGATAACATGGGCGCGGACGAGGAGGAGAGTAAACGAGAGGAGACGGTGAGAGAAGAGAGTGGTGAGAGAAAGAGAGGTCGAAGAAAGAAGGGATGGATGAAGGGAGGAGACGGAGGAGGAGGAGGAGGAGGAGTGTGTATCCGTGACAAGAGACTAGATCTATGCTGGTGGGACCACACGTGCGACGACGACGACGACGAGGACGACGACGACGACGACGACGACGAAGACGACGACAGCGAGGAGACGAGAACGGATACAAGAGTATGTTTTCTGGGTACCCGGGACAATTTTTGGTCGTTCCGGAGGCTGTAGATATCTCGCTGCAACGAGGCGTAAGGAATATCCGAAGGATCACGGACGGCGCTGCCGTCTCTTCTTCTTCTTTTTTTTTTTCTTCATTTTTCCCTCTCGATGATCCCCGCGATCAAGAAGAGAGGAGAAAGAGGATCGATCCTGAACGAGAGGTGGATCAATGGACTGAGGGAGGTAAGAGTCGAAGGATGGTAAAAAGGGTGAGAGACGGGAGAACCGAGAACGGACCACCGGTGACGTCCTTGACGTTTTATCGTTATCCGGTTGATTGGGCTGAAAATTTGACGAACTGGTTCCGGCCGTCTTACCGCCTTCCGTCCCTCGCTTCCCGCGCTTGACATGTTTCTTTCCTTCGTCGCAGTTCGGGACGCGTTCCGCGGCGGGATACGCAATCGGACAGCTCACTTAATGCGACGAGATGACGAGCTAACGATAAAACTAAATATATATAGAATATATCGAATGTATTGCTCCCTTATTTCAAAAGTGACACAACTCGAAGAACGTGATTTTCGAGCCGTTGTACCGTGAATGAATAAACTATAAGTCAGATAAATATTATCCTATCAGTTATTAAAAGTGAACTAACTTATAACTTCATTAAAAATGGTCGTATCATTATAACTCAAAAAGGGTGAATTTTTAAACTTTGTGAAACGTAATTGGTGACAAAAATGACATTTGATTACGTTAAAAATATAATTTTTGTTGGTATTACTTGATTAGTATATTAGAAATAATTTCTGTCAAGATGAAAAATAGTTTTTCTCCTTTCCTGGGAAGCTTAATTTTTTATGCTGCGTCACTTATTTTGAAATAAGGGAGTGATATATATAGTGTGTAGGTGCATATATACATATAAAAGATGGTACATGATGACAAGATAAGAACGGAATATGCGCGTGAACAACCACGCGAGGATTAATATTCGTAAGGCGATTTTGTTGATATTTTAGCAGTCGGTACGGCCGCGAATAACGATGAGGTAGCGTGACGTCGGTTTATGCCACAACCAGATCGCGACCTGCACAAAAGAGGCGTTTATGCGAAAACCAGATCTACTGATGGCATGAGTAGAGAGACAGCCGTTGACTCTGTCGCATCGGCGCGTTAACAAAGAGCACACGTTTCTGCATCGACAATGACGGCGTTGGAGAGAAAAAAAATCATGTGTATATAGGGTGTCCAGAATTTCCTGAATGTTCTTTTTTACATAAATTTTAGAATTAATTTGAAGTAGATTTAGCCTTCGAGCAAAAATATTGAGACACTTAAAGGCTTTCTACAATAAGCCATTACCCAAGTTTTAAGTTTTAAGTAATTAATCGATCATAGGCAATTATTCTTCTCACATAACTTCAGCTATGATTGGTCGATTTCTTACACCTTATGACTTAAAGCTTAAGTAATGACTTATCGTAGAAAGCCTCTTATAGTTTTTGAATTATATAACAGAATAGAATTAGTGAAATTTACAAGGTAAGAATTTTAAGAATAAAAATGCGTAATAAATAATAATAAAGGAGAGAATATAATAAAAAATAATTTAAAAAATTTTGAAAGATAAACTTAAATATTAAATACTAAAAGATAAGACTTCAAGCCAAGTAATCAACTGAGAAAAAAATTAATTCCATAATATTAGTTAAGAAAACTGTTAATATAGATTTATAACTTTTAATAATAATTAAAATATTTTATTCATTTGATTACATTTGAATGAAAATATAATGTAATAATTAAATATAATTATGTATGATTACTTATCAATTATCGTTCTAAAAATTTTACAAGATGTTGATCTTTCTAAATTGCAAAATATAAAACAAAATTGATCATTGTTGTAATATTAAAGAGATTATATTTCGATAAGCATTGAAAATCAAATCCGCGTTGACGTGACATGTTTCGTGCGAAATTATAGAATTCGCTGTGTGGAATCCACAATGAAGTGTTATTTCCCTCGAGACACCCTATAGAGGCGCGAGGGTGAAGGGGAACGAGAGGGAACGAAGAAAGGGCGAGACGAGGAAGAGGATTGTCGCCGTTCGAGATCCACTGGCGAGAGCGCCATTCTGGGCCCGGGTGGTCCTCCGTCAATCTGCTGCTCATACTGCTTTCGGCACAAATATCCTCCGAGGATGTACTGGGTCCTACCTCCTCACGCTTTTTACTTTCTTTCGACGACGCACATAACAGGCCGTCTTTTCCCGGCTCGTTACTTCGCGAGAGTAACGCGAAAAAGGATAAGCAAAATACGCGCAGAAAGCGACAGGGATTAATGTGTTCGCAATTCGCAAAGAGATACAATAAGTAGCTTTTACTACGAGCATTCTACGAGTATATTTAAAAGTTAAAGAATATTGAGAGGAGTATTAATATACAATTTACTAATGGAATTCGTAACAAACAGAAATTTGTAATACAAAACAGAATGGGTATTTGTTAAGTTGCTTAGAGGGGAATAAGGAGTAAAAACAGAGAAAGAGTAATCCTTTGCCAGGTAGAATAAAGATGCATAGGGAGAAGCAACATTTAAAAGAAGACCGAAAATCAGTGAAGTGCAACGTCGCGAGAGATTCATACGCGACGAGGTCTCTTGGGAAGGAAGGAAGGCCAAGATCTCGTAAACCAGAAGATTAGGATCTGAGGCGACGGCCACCCACTCCGAGTTCGCTCATTTTCGCTCCTTTTCTTCCGACTCCTCTTATCCCGAACTCCATCTCTCTTTTCCTTATTCTGGAGCATTCCCGGATCTGTCGGACACGTTAAACTGCCGTCTTTGCGTAGCGACAATTAACCGTAAAACGTCTAGAATCTTATTTATTTTCTTTCCCGCTGGGATCACGTGCAGTATCCGAGTGAATAGAAATATAAGGATCGTTTTTCTAGGAATCATTAAATCTATTCAAAAATGTGTCATTAACCTGGGAATAGTCACCTAATTTTAGGTGACTAAACTTAGGTTAATTTTTTCTTTATGTAAACAGTCACTTATGCCCGTTTCTACCAATGTAGTTTAACTTGGATCTCGGTTCACACTAAAGAATTAGAAAAAAAATGAAGAGTAAGTTGAATTGAGATTAAAGTTAATCTACATTGATAGAAATGGGAATTAGGGTTTTCTCACTCCCTAATTAAAAATCACTATTATTAACATGTAGCATCTTATTTATTGTTTTTCAATTTATTAACATTTTAGAACTATGGACTTATTAACAATTTTCGAAAAAAAAGGAAGTTGAAATCAAACAAATATTAAACAAATAGAACAAGCACGTTAAGTAGTTCATCATGACAGTAAATTTTTAAAAAATAAAGATTTTAATTAATATATTTTTTGTTGCCAGAATTTGATAGAATTGCACATTTAAAGGTTTGTAAAGAATAGTAACTAAAAAAGGAAAAATATCATATGTTAAACAATTTTACGAGAATTCACATTTTCCTGTTGCTGAAATATAAAAATGTCCTAGATGATTATTTTCATTTTTTAGGTTAGATTAAAGAACTTACAATTGCATTCTTGCAAAGTTATAGAACTTTTCTTTGCGATGAGAAAGGAAAATTATTAAATATATAAGTTTATTGTTCGAAATAATAAATAAAATTGCAATAATTACGATAATTGAGACTTGAATCCAAAACTTATTTTCTCGACGTTTATAACAATTGAATAAACATAATATATGAATACAATAACTTTATTGACACGACGTTTCTCAGGTTATCTATGAATAGAAGTTTATACATGCATGTTTCATTCATAGTAGCTTGGTCGACTTTTGACGTGGGAAGACATGAAAGATTTCCGCGATTATTAGAGAAGCGATTGCAGAAGTTCAGATAAGCATAAACGCTTTAAAAGCCTATTACAGCTATCTGTCTTAATCTACTGCCTCGCTTGATTTAGCTTTAAGTAATACAATATTTTCCGAAGTTTCCGCAGTTTGATGTAGCAGGAAAGGCGAAAAGGTGTTGGTGGTCGGATCGGCCACGAGATAAGATTTTCCTGAAGATTGATCGGTCACTTCGCGGCATCGTGTTCCTTAATACAGCGTGTCTCAACACAAATTGTCTTAATCGAATCGAGGGACGCGATCTGCATCAACCGTGCAAGAGAATTTAAAGTCGAGTCTCAAGGGATACGCGATGCATGGGCGAAGCACCATGTTAAATCGGGCACGTGTAGACGTGTGACGATAGATGAGGAGAGGAACAGAAAAGAGGAACAGTGAGAACGGCTTGAACCACAAAGCAGAGTAGGGCGATAGGGCTGCCCTTTGAAAGAGAAGGGTTGAAAGACCAGAGAAAATAAGACAAATGTTAAGCGTTAACTTAAATAATGACAACACTTCGCGTTGGACAACGTGTAATTATTATAAATCATCTTTGTATTAAGATATCTCGGTATTCTTTTATTCTTTTCATACAGCATTAGAGAGATGGTGGATGGTAATGTTTCATAACGTTTCTGTAAATGTTTTCTTGAATAAATAAATGTTTTTTAAATACCCAAATGTGGGCAAAGAGGATATCACTCCCCCTCTATTTATTTGTAAATAAATAAAATAACACTAAAATGCACGAATTAACAGAATTAGAATAAAAATAAGTGACATTGAACGAATCTTTTTCAGAACTCAATCATCTCGCTCGTTTACTCGTGTATCGATTACAGGAACAAAAGAGAAGCGCGAGGTTAATGCGAGAACACGGAGGTGCGAAGAAGGGCTCGAAATAAAAGGGATAAAAGAAATGAGGAGTGAGACGAAGGGGCACAATGCTGTGTCGGTCAACTGCGACGCTCGTATAAAAGAAACCGTGACGCCGGGAGAGAAAGAGTCGAGGAAAAGGGAAGAGCGAGAAGTACCACCAGACAAGGTATGGGGCAAGAAGTATGGAAGGAGGCCCAGCGTCGAAGTAGAGGAGGGGGAGAGAGAGAGAGAGAGAGAGACGAATCTTTGGAGGTTTCGCAGTTGTAAATAATGCATTATAAATATAGGCACGCAGGACGCGCACGCTCACGCAACACAAGGGACGCGTGCTTCGCATAGCTGCGCGCATTGTGGGCCCAGCACGAGGCCATACGGGACCCTATATAGCGGGTCTCATGGGCCTCACGAGGCCCCGTCGTCACAGCGGCCGGCGATACACGGGACGGAGAGGGCCCCGCTTAGACAACAATCACATTCATCGAGAAACTCACAATGCTAATCGTAAAGACGCCGCCTATTATGCCGGCATGTCCACGGAGGGTTCACGAGGGTCCTCGAGGAGGCGGGCTTATCTTCCTTTTTCTGCCAACGACCTGTGTATGCGTGTATGCGTGAAGGGCTCTGAGTTTATTTCATCGACTCTCTTTGAATTGCCGTCGAATCGAGAGACACTCGCGGCTTTGTCGCGCTCGTATAACCTTTTCCGCCTTCGAATGCACACAGGGATGCACGCGGATGAAGTCGACAACGTCGGGGGTGGCGGCCGTCGGGATGCCGCACAGGGGATTCATAATACATACAGACAGGATTCAACGCCGCGGGGGCTCCTAAATCGCTCCACATTGACGAAAGTCTTGCCTTGTCGTTACGTGCTCACTGCGCATGCGATCCTAATTAACTCTTTAGAACGTGGACAAGAATTGGAAGTATTATAGATTTCCTTTTTATGCGATATCTTATTATAACGAACGAATGATGAAAATTTCGAAACGAATCCTTATAATCTTATTGGTTTTATTTTAATCCTTATTTTAATCCCCTCGTACATATTTTTATATACATATGCATTATCGTATATACGTCATATCTATACATTTTGAAGTTGTTACGAGGCTCGAGTATAATTAAGTTTCACAAATATTTAAATCAGATGAAATATTGTAAAATATTCTCCAACATTATGTTCGTTATATTTCTTTAAATATACAATAGGATGAAAAGTATCGGTTACCATAACTTATTGTACTTCTTTGTAGAATATGCCTAACATTGCTTATTGGTGGTCATATTTGTGTTACCACTAAAATACAACAAACGTTTGAAACTAACCGTCGTTTTGCTTGCGCGTGTGAGTTTCATTTTTAAAATTTGTCACGGTTACAAATGTAGTAGCCAACCGCGATACTTTCAACTGGAATATCGCTGTTAACGGCCTCTTTTGTGGTAGAATTCTTCCCAAAACCTACGATCAAAAGCGGCGCCCAAGATAGAAGATGAAACGACAAGGCCCCCTGTGGAACCACCGGTAGCCCCAGAGAGGTGTCTCCGCCTTCGGACCACCGTTGACGTTTTTTTTTCTTTGTGAGATTTATTCTGCGCGCGCGCGCGCGCGCGAATAGCCGTGGGAAGAATGCTTAAATTGTAGGAGGCGGAAAGAAAAAAATTTGACTTTCCAAGGTACCAGTATTCCTCAAATTCGCCTGAACGAAAAAAGGTTACTGAATTGCCATTTTATTGCACTTTTATTTGTCATACAATACATATAATGTATATAATATCTATGATATATACTGTATACAAAGTATAGGTATACAATAAATGTCTATCATTATCTATTTAGTGTGCCTTCCAACAAGTGGCACAAGTGACACGGTGTGACACAATGGATCATCATATCCTTGTTGTTTGTCAATGTTAAGCAAAGACGACATGATCCCTGTGTCGCACCGTGTCGCTTGTTGGAAGGCACACTTAATTACTTATGCCCACATTTCACTTACGATCATATCATTTTACAATTATCATTTCCTAATAAGTATAAATACTTGAGATATACTCTTTATATATTATTCTGAAGCGTTGCATTGAACTGCACTAAAAATTTCTATCCCGCTCTTTTGCAAATTTCAAATATTATACATTTATATTTCATTAGTACAAAAGGTGTATAATTATTACTATTATTATTACTATATTATTATTATTATATTAGTTCAGTCACAAAAACAGATTTTTAATCTTTTTAATATTACACCTACTATAAATATTTTAAGTTCTAAATTACAGATAGTTACAATTTGATAACATCTTTATGAACATGATTATAAATTGTTTAATTTAGTCTGAACAATGTTAATATTATGATATATACCGATGGAATTTTTGTGTAATGTCTCTATGTTATTTTGGCAACGTTAATACTTTTTAAATCGTTTCCATGTCAATAATATAATTGGTTGACGAGCGAGTGTTTATTTTTCTATATAGATGTGTGATAATAGGCATAAGTAAGTGCTTCTATAGACTAGTCGAGTATTTTCAACGACCATTTATTGCTTTTAAGTGTCGAAATCCACGGATGAGGATCCTAGAGACTCCTGAAGGATATGCTCGAATGGACCATTGTTGCAACAAGTGGATGCCCGCTACCTACCCGTCTACCTGTCGTCGAAATTGAGCTCTGCCTTCGTGCGAGTATAAGAGCATCCAGCGTGAAAAAGGGACTTGCTCCTGTCTCCTTCCCTTTTCTGTTACTAACGAAAACGATCATCCTCGAGACACTTGCTCTCGCGGGAGAATCCGGAACGTCAACCGTCACTTCGCGCCATGATGGAACGGCGCCCTTCGCGTTTGGCATCTTCATCCCGCGTTGGAATTTCTTGCAGTCGCTTTTGTATCGTTCGCAGAATATTCGAATATTTTTCTCGATATATTCTTCTCGTGGAATTTTTTCTGGTTAAAGCCGAATGATCTGAAATGAAAATTTTGTATGCATTTATGATATTTTTCGTGATGAACACTTCGTAAATTTGACATTACTTTAATGATTTTATAAAGACTTTTACACTGTTAAATCTGTAGTGTCAAATTTAACCTAATGTGAGTCGCTACTACTTATACTAAATATATCGTTATTTTTTACTAAAATGATAATAAAATTTGACATTATATAATGTTAAATTGATACTGTATAGTGTCAAATATAACCATTGTTTTAATAAAAAATAACGATATTATTGAGTAAGAGCAGTGGCGACTCACATTAACACAGAAAAAAAATGTCGCTGGCTACAGCTAATTCTTAGCTGAAATTACATTAGCTACTATAGTCATGAAATTTGCTAATATATACAAAGAATTTGCTGTTGTAGTTAATATAAGGACGTGATAGCAAAGTATGCATGTCTGTTACAGATCAATTTATTTAGCAGCATGTAGTTGTCATAATTATCGGATATGTCAGTGTAAAAGAAAATTGTCTCTACCACAGCTAAATATGGTTTGTTGAAACTGTAATTGCTATCAAATTGTCTGCTACACAGAAAACGTTTGCTGCAATGATCAATAAATCGACATAATAACAAAATGCTTGTCTGTTACAATTACAATATTTAGGCCTCACAACTAATGGAAATTAGACCTCGCAGATATGACGTTAGATATCCATATGTTACGACTGGAATTTAGCTATCACTCGCAAATTTTTGCTGCTGCAACTAATCTTTTTTTCCGTGAAGTTAATTTGACCCTATAAAATTTAACAGTGTACATGTTTCATCAGGATAGGCGCGATTACATTTACAATTATTTCCGAAAGACATACTTTGAAGAATATTAGGTCTAGACACTTTGTTCGAGAAACCGGCTCATTTGATTCTCATGCAGGCAACACGATCTCAAGGTAAGCGCTTTGCAGTTTGTAGTGCGTATGGGAAAACAACATTACCGCGACCTGTCCGTAATGCCAATCGTTCTAAAAATACCCCGAGTCTCGAAGAGCGGAATCGTGTGGGTGAACTCGACCGTCGACTCGGGGTGAGACGTGTATAGACTGGTGGGAGAGGTCAGAGCTGTCACTCAAGCGACCCGATGTGTCTAGCTACCCTCCTATTAGCCCTCACCGCCCCTCGTTAATTGCTAAATTGAAGGCAATTTCGACAGCGAATTGGAATTCGACGCGATATATCGTACGAGTCGAGACCTTCGAATCAAGCGGAGATTACGCGCGATTTATGGACGCGTCATTCGTGCCGTCCGTTTTTCATCCTCTAGAGAAATTTGTGCAATAGCTTCTTGGGTTGTGAAAGGAGTGAGAAAAAACGTAGAGAATCAATTATAATATCTCATAAATCTCTGATTCTTAGTAATCGTTAAGTTTCAGGAGCGCTAATCCACAACACTGTTATTTTACAAGAGAATAGTCGTTAAAGTTAGTGAAGTTATAATAAAATACAAAATTCTTTTTTACAATATTTTTTATTCACTATATAGTAAAAAATATATTAAATATTATTTTTATACTTCTCATCAAAAAGTGTAATACAGAGCAACTCCAATTTCTCATTTATCAGAAACGGCAAAAATCTTGGAATAAAATTTGAAATTTCTTAACCCGTGTGTGAAAGATGGTATAAAAAACTTTACTATATTAAACTAAATTAAGTTGCAAGAGATATATTAAATTAAAGAAGCACACCAATGGCTTCGCTGCATGATTTACGGCAGCCCCGCAGCTTCTCAGAACGGGTCCATTCGTCTACCAAATTCGTAGAGCTGGATCGATTTAGTAAGAAGGCACAACGCGGAGACAAGGGGAAGAAGTAGGGGAAGGGAGGGTAGTCCTCAAGCCGAAAATCTTCGGGTAGCTTCCGCGGGTCGAAAACGTATCGTTCTCCAAAAACGACCCGGGGCCGCTCGTAACCCGGCGCCCTGTGTTTACGACCCGACGGGAGCAACGTCTCTAAAAACCAGGTACGCCCAACAATTCCACCGGTCTGCAGCAGCCCCATTTTCACTGCACTGTAGAACTCTTTTCGCTCGAAGGCTCAATGCCCGGTACTACGTCGTTTAAGACGTGAGAAGGATTCGCCGGAAAGTATATAAAAAGCACGTACGAGAAATTGTAATCGCCGACGATGGCCTTCGAAGTGCACCAAAGGTAAGAGAATTGCTTTTATTACCTTTTCATTATTACTTACGTTATGTACGTGTATGTATGCGCGCGTGTTATTATTGGCAACGAATAAATGTCAATAGAAATTTCTCAAGAAATTATATTTCTCGAGCACACGTAATGCTCTATTCTCTATTGTATTATATGTCACGTATTCAACTGTGACATTTCAAGGGGAAAACGAATGATTGAGTTTTGAAAATTGTTTTTAAATAATGACATTTTTATTTACATTATATTGTTCTTTTGGATTTTTTAAACTATATTTTAATGAAAGAGACAGAAAAGAGCAGATACTTTAAAATACACAAAGATTCTAAGCATTACGAAATAGAATCAATTTTACCATTAAAATTAATTTTAAATTATCGCAAAACAGTTGTAAGATTCTTTTGCCATTAAATGCACTTCTGTAAAGTGTGGACACAAAGTAAGTTCACGCACGCACGCTCAGAAAAAGAGAAAAAAAATATCAAACCGCGTAAAGATTTCGAAGGTAGTCGTAGCTCCCTTCGTAAGTTGGGAGTAATTGGTCGTTCTTGGTTTTAATTGGCTACACACCGATGATTTTCGGCCCGGTTGTTAAGGCTTACGTTGTATTCCGTTGTAAATGGTCCGCTGGAAGTTGGCTGAAATTTAGAGAAAAAATTCTGGTTGCCAAAATAGGGAGATGGCCCTGTCTACGTGTACATATATATATATATATATAAACCACAATCGAAATCGAGACCCACGTGTTTACGACCGCTAAACTGGGCGGGTTCAATCGATGGCCAATTATACACGCGTTAATAGAAGCCCGGCGAATTTTATAACTGGGCCCACTGTGTCCGATGTGTTTTACATAAATTTATCCGACGATCGGGGAAGTCGATGGGCGTGACGAGGGAAGTCGAAAAGTGCGACGGGTAACACAAAGTTTAAGAATACGATCGTGATTTCACGAACATTTTAAGACATTTTAACGACGTGTGTGCGTAACAAGAATAAATTGCAATGTTGCGTTTTGAGACAAAAAATTGATTCTGCAATTAATTCGATTAAGGTTGACGAAAAAAATCAAAATGTGAGTCAATAAATATCCAACAAAGGATTACAAGATACATCATTTATAAAAAAAAAAAAAAGTATCTAATCTTTACTGTAATGTAACCATGTTTTTTTTAGCGAAAGCCACGATTTTTTTATCTAAATTTATAAGAAATTATCGTAAAAGAAAGATTACATTCAAATTTATTTATTTATTACAGAATTGTATCTTATCATCAAAGACAATAGCATAGAAATCAGTTATAGTAATATGTGGTTAATAAAAAGAAAAATAAAATTTACATTATATTTTTTACGCACATATGTAAACAAAGTATTTTATAATACAATATTTTAATCATATTTAAAATCAATTAATTTGCATTTTTATTAATATTAAATTTTTTTACTTTTTATGAATTGATTACAAGATATACGAAAAAAGGCCATTATTCGATTTTGGTTTTGGGTTTAATTGTGAACTGTAAATAATAAAAAAAATATTACAAGTATATATAACACATTTCGTATATTGTTTTCTCCATTATTACGAAGCATGCAATTTTATAATTGATATCATATTTTAGATGATCAAAATCCGGCGGAGAGTCCGACATCATCCTTCGTTTTATGCCGCCATTCAAAACTCACTGTTCGGCGTTTATGGCTAGTGAACTAAGAGTGGGGTCGATTGACGACCAATTATGTACGCGTTCACGATGAGCCTGTGATTCCCGAAATTGAGCCTCGCGGCCCAGTTTACCAGTGAGATTTTTCCCGATTACAACTCTGGTGAAAGAAAACGACATGAAGAAAGAATCGTCGGCATCGGGCAGATGGAGATGCGAGACGAGGAAGCAGACGGCTGGATTCAAGGGACAGAGAGGAAAAGGTTAGACTGATGAAGTCTATTGGTCCCCAACGCGGTTTCGAAAGCCTAGTGCCTACCATATAATTGTTACGTTATTAAATACCGCTTAAGTCAAACCGCGCCCTTTCAAGGAAATTCCTGTCAAAGAAGGTCTCTTTAATTAAGGGGTATCCGTAACATCCTCCCTCGTATGTTCTCCAGGAAAACGAACTTTTAATAGGCAGTAGTGTTTAGAGGGCAATCTGCAAGAGAGAAGTCGATGGAGATAATCAATGCCTATGTGATACGAAATCTTTCGAGGCGTTTTATATTTATTGGGGTCGAAATAATCCATATCATTGATATAATAGATTTATTATAAATCTGATTTATTTAATATCACAATGGAACTTTATTAACAAAAAATATTAAAGTAATTTTTATGATCTTATGCTTAATATTAACATTAAGTGAAAGTCTTCTTTAATCAAAACAGATCTTGACGCTTAATAATATTTTTGCGTATATACATTTCCGTATTCAAACCCCGGCTGGATGATATAATTTTTCGCAATAAATTCTTTGCAATAATTTAAGATGCGTACATATTAGCCTCATCATTATTAAAGTATATCAATTTAATTCGTAATATTGCAATTCCAGCTTTAGTTTAGGAAATATGTTCAAACCGATAATAATCGGCGTGTAATTTGCATGAATTAAAAAATACGTAAATAATTTCGCGCAAAAATATTATTACCTAGTCGACACCAGATAAGATTCTTCTCGCTCATTTGTATTATTCACATATTGATGGATTTTTATTATTACTTATTACTATACATTTTTCTTAACTGTTTGAAACATAAAATTGGATATATATTAGAAGAAGATATATAAACGTAAATTATAAATATAAGATAGAAATGTGTATTGTAAAAAAGAAACTATTCAACATGATTATGAAGTTGTTAATGTTCTATACGCAGCAAAAGCTACATATTTGACAAAAACTCGATGATGATCCAAGGCGTCGACAGTCACGCATTGTTTTGACGTTGTTCTGAGTAATCGTCGAATATACATACAATATGTACCAGGTGTTCCGTCGGGAAGCGTCGACGTGCGGTTCGCCTTACCATGCAAATGTGGCCGCAATAATTTATTTAAATGTAAGTCACTCACAATCCTGTGGATACGCATATGTAATATTTACGTGCTATACGTATTGGATACGCTACCTCAACAGCTAATAGAAAATCATCTCAAAAGTTAGAAACACTCGCAAAGCATTATTGCCAATACACACTTTCCGATAGATTATAGAATAATAAATACATATAATTTAATATGTTAGCAGTTAACGTTTAATTTAAACAATTAATATATTCGTTTTTATATAATAAAGAATTAAGACACTTTTATAATGAAATAATGTAATACTTATGTATAAAACTCTGAAGAATTTATTTATTTTATAGAATATAATAATTTACTAACAAATCATGTAATAATACATTTACTCAAACAAATTGAACGTATTAATATTAACGAAATCTTTGTATGTTTTACTGGAAATAAATTTCGTGTTTACGACAGGAATAAAATGGGATTCCGTGATGAGAGAATCAATAAGATTACCATGACAGTAATCCCTCGAAAATTGAAATCCGTAGAAGCTGCTAGGCTGCTCCTTAAAAACACATAAATTAAGCGCAAATAGCTGCACGAGAAAACATCTTGAGCGGTAAATTATGGATCGCGCTGACGTTGCTCTGCGCTCCTGTACCTAATGTCCTCATCTTTCTCAACAGTTTTAGTCATATCTCGTTCTCGACTCGCGCGAAGCAATCGTTTCCGCATTCGAAAAATCATATCTCGTAAGCTGTACGAATTTACATGCATAAACAATTTATGTATGTGCAGTATAACGTGCCTGTATAAGTGATTATTTATTAATCATAAAATAGGGCCTGAAATTTTTTTGCCCCGTCTATGTCTCCATTATCATTGAATCGGCTTTAAATCACTTTCCTGGAATCTCTTTATCGACGCTACGCAAATTCAACATCCGACAATAAAATCCGACGAAACGCCGGGCTTCGATTTCGTTCGTTACGACGCGACGGCGTGCATTCACGTTTGTAACCAGATCTTTACACGACAATGAAACGGGGAATAATCGTTCGCGATTCTCCGTCGAGTCCAACGGACGATGAGGATGGTTTTATGAGTGGTCGACTTTGGCCGCGCGGCGCCGTCCTCAAGGCCGCGGAGAAGACCCGTAAGGCCCTCCCGTCGGGAGGCCGGTAAAAAGGGGCTTGATTTATTCGAAATTACGTTAACCATCGGCCATCTGCGAGAGAGACCGTGCCCCGCGTTACCTAATTGAGAAACGCGATGGCCGATGAATCATCGCCGTTTGCCGCGAGTGCGCCGGCGAAGAGAGCCCGCGAATAGTTTTACGACCGTGAGAGTGGCGACAAAGAAGAGGACGATGATGGAGAACGGAAGGCGGACTGGAAGAAGCCAGAGGAAGGGTAAAACGTGCAGTGTAGGAAGAAGCACAGACGATAATCGCAGGTTTGATACAAAAATTAAGAGATAAATTAATAAAATATTAATGCGTAATATTGAAACATTTGTTTACAATATGTGATTGATAATGATTATATCTTTATATTTATTAGAAAAATAATTTTTTCCAAATTTTACACCTATTATATTTATTAAGTAGTGCAGCGTAACAAACTACGTATTTTATAATTTTATGACGTTTGTCTCTCTCTCTCTCTCTCTCTCTCTCTCTCTCTCTCTGTTCGTTTCCATTCATTTGTTCATCCATCTGATTGCCCGTCTGCAAGATTTCTCAGAAATGGCTTAACTTTTTCAAATTCTGTTTTCGGCAACCCACTGAAAAAAAAATTTACAAAATTTGAATAAATATTTGTTTAGATAGTTCCATTTGCTTACAGAAAATAAATATTTATTCAATTTAAAAAAAAGTATATATAAATATTTAAATTAAGTATAATTTTTTTAATTGAACAAATATTTCTTTACTGTAAGTACTATATTTAAACAAACTATTTATTCAAATTCCGTAAATTTGTTTTCAATGTAGATACTCAAGGATCTTCATTGAGACAAAATATGAGTTAAATCATTGATCATAAGGAATTGAAAGGTCAAAGTTAAATTTAACGAAGTTCTTCCAATAGTTACAAATTTTTCGCTACACTATTGGTGATTACATCCGTTGCAAAGGTTTTTTATTAAAGAGAAATTTTTCTCTACCACATGTTATATTAATTACCAATTATTTCTGAGGATAACAGTATCTCTTCAGGATAAACGGAAATCAAGAAAATCGCGAGTATTCGAAACGGAACGGAACGCGCAGAGTAAAAAAAAAAGCCCAACGAGTTAAGATGCCGAGTCTCGGTTCCATGTGTCTTTTGTTCTTAACGCGTTATCTGCGTACGAAGAAGACACGGAAGAATGGAAAGGACAGGCGGGATAAGACGGAGGGAATAGCATATCGGGAGAAGCGTGCGCCCGCGCCGGTGTCGCCCGGTGAGGGCCGGCTTTGTCCTTCCTTCTCTTCTACCGTTTTCTCGACCTCGTCGTACGCGTCGCCCAACCGCGACATAACCCGCCGTCGACCACACGCGTCGACAAGTAGATAAACCGATTGATATACGGCCTACATCCTACCGCTGCCTCCTATTCGTCTGCTCGCGCCGATTTGGCGGCCGCTCATCATCGGTGTCGCGTGTGAGTCTCGTAACAAGACTCGCCTCGCGAGCATAAGCGACGAGCAGAGACCCGGGTGGTTAGGTCATGTTAGGTGCCAATTCGCACAAGACTTATTAAGCAAAGATAACTCGCCACTCTTATGGACGGGACAGAAAGAAAGACAGAAAAAAGAGAAGAGAAAGATTATATATGTACACCGAGTTGTTATCGAGAGGAAGATTATGCTTACGAAGTAAGAAGAGGCATTTATTAACGGGACGGTTACTCGTAACCGATTTACTATCTACTAATTGCTTGTTGCTGGTATTATCGCAACAACTGCATCTTCATTAAGTAATTAATTACTAATTAATCAAAGATAAACAAGTGGACAGTATTTTCACTTTCTATACTTGCATCATTCTAGTCGCCATCGAGATATTATCCCTCTTCCTCATTATTATTGTTATCATTTATTATATCGTCATTCACACAGGTGTTCCCATGCATTCCCGCTTGTTTGCCTCGCTAGCATCATCCGCATATTTCCCGTCTTCGTTGCGCTCGTTTCGTCATTGTACTACTTGGAAGAAAATTCTCTAATGGTTCGCGCGCACGAGGCGATCGGCTCGTTATTCGCTCATCCGCCTACCAACATCAATGACCATCTACCATCGCTTAAAGCGCTTATACGCCGCGATGCGGCGACGGGCTCCGCCGAGGCGACGATTTGTCCGAGAAATGGTAATCGGAATCCTGCTGGGCCCGGTAACGAGATTCGAGTGGTCCCCTCGACACACTGGGGCCCCCGGGCCCCATCGTCGCCGGGGTGGGAGCAAAGATCGATTTAAACGTTCGCAGGGAGGTCGGATATATTCCTTGATCCTCGGCAGCCTTGCGAGTGTTCCCGAATCTGGCGAAAGATTGTGACAGCGACTCGTATATATCTTCACGGGCGCAACCGCCTGCGAACAACGTAGCGACGATATAACCGGCCTGTTGATAGCGGCCGTCTGTGGTTCTGTCAACGACTACGAAGGGTTTCGTCGAATGATGCCGCGTAGCTACCCACGAAGCGGTTTTTCTTCTCTGCGGTTATTCTTCCGCAGTTATTTTAGTTCCATTTGTAAAAAGGCTTGAGAAATTTTTTTATATATCGAGTCTCTCGATAAATCTCTAGTTTATAACGAAAAAACAAGAAGATTCGTTCGTGTATGTGTATGACTACTGCTTTAAAATTAATGAACAGTTGTGATGAAACTTTTAAATAATAATAAGTGGAAAATGAACCGATAAGTGAATGATACAAGTGAAACTTAAAGTATTAACAGAGGTAAAATGTTCTCACGTTTTTTAATACATTGAATTAAACAAAAACACTCGTTTTATTGTTGAAGTAAAAATTCAACCAGCAAGCGAGATTTATGATAAGATTTACGAACAATTACAATTTGTATTAAACCGATAAAAATAAATCAATTATGAGAAATAAATCTATTTTTTATCAAAATTTAAATGCAATCGTGAATAGAACTAGAGTAGTATTATCACATTTTTAATTGACAAGCAATTTAATAAGCTCCTTCTGGATATTAATAATTCATAAAATAAGGTTTATAGAATAAATCTTGATATTTTTGCAACATTGTGTGTGTATCATATTTGGTCATATAAGCATGTTATATAAATATTCAAAGAAATTTAGAAGGATGATTTTTCTGTTATACTACAACATACGCTAATCAAACAAGATAGTTTGTTAAATACGTATAGTAACAAAGCGCACGAATACGTGATATCGTCAGAATTCTCTGCGTTAGAGAAAACATTTTAAGAAAAGTCTTCTACTTCGAATATTCTCTAGAATTTGCTTCATGCATTATGCCATACCGAGAGTGTACGCGACGCTTGTTTCGCAATCCGAAGTACAAACGTCCTCTGCGTTCGTGCCCGAGGTCATAACCATGTCGTCGCAAAAGTGTCGCTTTGCGCGCTATATCCGGCATGCGGTTCCACAAGCGGTCGAGCACGCGGTCGTAAAGAAAAAAAATATGGATGTGTCTCATCTCGGATTCAAATGCACACCCTCGGCTCCCGATGCCACATAAATTTGGTTCAAGTCGGTGTGAAGACAGCGACGGTGCGCATACTAAAACCGCGAGACTGTTCCATGTTCGCCGTGGATAACAAAGTAGATCTCCGCGACATCCTCCCGCACCCTCATCCTTGTCCTTTGTAATCTAGAAACGTACATCATGGAATTGCATTTTCAACCAGCCGAGTCGATCTATAGTTTCAAGTGAAATGCCTAAGATAGCCTTCGTCGACAATTGTTGAAGATCGTCGATCACATCGATGAATTGGACTCGAAATTAAAGTAAAATGTAGTCTCAGATAGCACGCATTTTTTAAATAAATAATTATTTAAATAGTGTAACAAATATTCGTATTACAGGATTATATTTTTACAATATATTATTTTATGAACGGTATTATATTGTTAAATTCATAATGTCAAATTATATCCAATTTCAATTATTTTTAATTACTCCTATAAATTGCTGCTGTTCTTATTTAATATGTTATTAATTTAATTAAAATAATAGAGTTAAAAAGTTGAAGTTAAGAAATATATTAATTTGACTTAAATATATATAATTTATTATATATTTACTAAATGCATATACGTTAATATCAAGGTTATTCACCTTGAAACTAAGCAATTAGTTACAGAAATAGATACATAGATTTGATGTGATTGTATTTTTAATGCACATGTTTTGCATTAAAACAATCATTTTACTGTTTAATTTAAGGACTTGATTTATGTGATTTAATATTTAAGTGTGTATGATGTTTCTGTGTTTTCGTAATATCTCCTACATCGCTCCGTATTCTTTAAGGATAAAACGTAAACGATGCCGTTTACGTTTAAAGAGTTATTATAATAAAGTAACAAGTCTATTAAATTTGACCGGCGCCAACAGACATCTCATCGCTTTTTAAAGCCCCGCCGTTTATCGTCGGAAAAATATAGACGATTAACGCATCTCCCCGTAATAAAATCGTACGCCGCGCGCCGTAAGATTTCCAACGGGTTAGAAGAGACGGAAAATCGCCGGCATCATTACGCGTGTCATCGTTTCATCTATTTGAACAATAATTCCCGCCACTTCCTTCTGCGGAGCCCTTGCGCGTTTGCGTTTATCGTCGCAACATGAGCGCGGTTACTACGGTTTTTAAGCCTTTCATAAACCCCGAGCCCGCCGGGGCCCGGGGATCTCTAAACAGCGCGAGGTGAACGAGTGAATGAGCACGTAAGAGGGAACGGGCGGGAGGGCGCTAAGGGAGAGGGTGGGAGGGGAGAATATAAGGCAGTTATTTACGAGACAGCTCCGCGGTATAACGAGCGTCCGCGAGGCCAACGAACGGCTAAGCGGCGCGACACCAATCTGTTCTGGACACATAGTGAAATTTCGCGAAACAAATACGAGCCCGGCGAGAGACTCATCCCAGTCGCTGTCATCCCAATGGACCCGCTGATGACTCCCATACGGAAGAGCGCGCCCTCCTAATGGCTGGGGGATGGAGGGGTCACACGGCTCTCGCAGAACTGGATTATACGTACACATCGAGCGCGGAATGATCGCACTCTGATCATCAGAGAGTGGGAATAGTTCTTCACAGTCGTTAAGACAAAATTTAAGACGCGACTTCCATTAAATGTTGCAATTGATAATTAAAGGAGAGTGGAAATTATATCAATTACAAAAATCTGAATAATAACTGAATAAAAGTAAGAGAGTTAAAAGGCATGTTTTATTAATAAAAATTATAAGTATAACTAATTAGCGGGGAAATTGACCGAGGAATGGTCAACATAAATAAGTGGAGAAGAGATCATATTTGCTTAAAGCGGTGCTTAATAAGTAAATTACTGGAAATCGTAAGATTCGCGCAAAAATATTATTAAGATCCGCTTTGACCGAATATGGTCTCCTTTACATATTTGTGTACAACTAAATTAATCGAGGCCCACTAATGAACGTGTTGCTTGCATACACACACATACACACGAAAAGAATGATTTTGTTGAAATGTCTAAAAATTTAACGTACTTAATTACTTTGATAGTCGAAATAAAATTATTTCCAGATCTGTATATAATTAAATTTTTACGGATACTTCAACAAAAGTTCTTTCCGTGCAGTCATACAAATTTGAATTAAATACAATTAGACTTTCAAGTATTTCTAAAGTCTGTTCACTACGAGAAAATATCAAGAATATGATATATGTATCTATTTATTAAATATTGATGCATGTTATTTAATAATAACTCTATTAAAGAGAAAACAAAAAGGAACGCGAATATATAAATAATAACTTGTAGATTTACTCACATGGATTCTCTCGGAGCTCTCGAGAACGACGCGCATCGTATATTAACGTGAGCGATTTGTGAATATGTGTATTTTGGCAGGTCCATTGGCTGCCGGTGAAATTAAATTTAGTTAGCTGCATAACGTTAATTTGCGATCGATCGTCAGCGGGGACGATATAACGGCAACGTAAGTAGAAATAAATGTCGCGGCGGCACTCGAACGATCGTTGGATGAGAAATTTATGTTCTCGTTGCTTAACGTCGTGGGTCCCGTCGTGTACCCAGTACCCCTCCCCCGACACACACGGCACACCGCGCTTATTAATACGAGGAGTGCGGCAGGGTCCGGGGCCCGGGGGCCCGGGGGCCCGAGATCGCGCGGACCGAAAGACTCTCCGGGCGTTACACCATTCTAGCTCTCGGATATTTATTATCGGGCGTCGATCGCATGAATCGCCAATCGATATGCCATTCGTAGAGAGACAAGAAACGGGACACCCCGCGGACGGTCTTGCGGGCTTGACACGACCTAACAAATGGCTGTTTTACGTCGGGCAGAAAATGAAGCGAGCATGACGAGTTGATTTTCGGTCGCCACGGGAGTGTGCGCGCTGAGGGGGAGGCACGAGGGCACGAGGGCCCGACGGGGTGTGGATAGCGCTCGCTCATGCTCGCGCGAGCACGAGCGAGGGGCCCTTCTCGTTCGAACTTGTTGGAAGGAGCGACCGTACCGCCATACGTAGAAACTGAGAAAGAGAAAGTGATACCGGACGCACCGTCGCGTCGGGATTGTCGGGAACTGACTGTCGGGCGAGGGGGGAGCGGGGAAGAGAAAATAGAAAATGTAGAAAGAGAGAAGCTCCCAACAGGACGACCAATGACGTGTGACGAGAGGAAGAACGGCGGGTGCGGGGGATGAGCGAGAGAGGAGACACTCCTACGGTCCTGGAGAACACGAGCCAAGAGGTGTTACTTGTCAGTCCTCGCCTCGAGGCAATGACAGCCGTAGCCGGTGAATTAGCATGGGATAATGGGACGCGGTTGGCCCGGTACCTCCGCGGGGGCCAATGAGCAGCCACAAAACCGTAGTTGGAGCCGGAACGACTGGAAACGGGAACGATCGTCCTGAACCTCTCGACTGGAAACTCAAATACCTCTGAGTCATACTTGAAAGAGACTTTTTTTTTCTTCTAAGGAGATCCACATTGTTCTTTTCATATCATTTCTTCCTCGACTTTTCTTCTATCTCAACCATATAAAATCAGCGCTATATCATGTATCTGTATTGTAGGAAATGAATATTTATATCATCGAAGAAATAAAAAAGGATAATTTTCCAGAATCCGATCAGAAATTAGTCAAACAATTGCCTGTCTAATGCTCGTTTTTTCCAGTATAGATTAACTTTAAATAATTCTCTTAATAATTCTTAGAAGTAAGAAAAGATGAAGAGTAGATTGAACTGAGATTAAAGTTAATCTATATCGATAGAAGCGGACACAAAATGTTATGTTAACAAGACCAGCTACAAATGCTACAATGTTCTCTCTTCGGAACTGTCATACACAACTGCAATCATACTGCGTAATATAGTTGTAACAGTAATTATGTAATTAAACCAATCTCTACAAGTGTGCCCAACAAATTGATTATCATGCTACGTTGACATTATATCCAAACGGATGAGGAGGGGCATAAGATAGAGCGACACTGAAGCGCATGATGAACCTCCACGCCTCTTCGTGACACCTCTCCGACCGACTGTCACCGATCTTTCCTCTTGCTCGAGATGCGGATGATCCTTTGTCGACACTCCCACATTCCCCGATGACGAGGCCAGATTAGAGCTGCGGATAGCGCAGTGTATAGATTGTCTCGCGGGCCGAATCTGTCCGCACCATCCGCTGCAGATTCACCGAAATGCCATTTCTTACAGATCACTCTATTTCGGTCTTCCGACGAGAGATCGAAAATATTTAGTCTAAAAATAACTCATTCTCAATATAATTATCACTGTAATTGCTATAATTACTTTGCTCTTAGGCGACTTAAGGTGCGGGTCATTTAATACTTACACAAATGCTTCGAAGCTTGATTAATTATCATAATTAGAATTTTACTAATTGGCTAGTCACAAAAAATGTTTCGAAGCATTTGTATCAAGTGAACTGTAGCCTTGATAGACTGACTTCATACGTATTCTAGTGCTTTGTCAACTGACGTAACTAATTCAATTACTTTATTCTTAGTTTTAATAGAACTTTATACGTATCTCAGTCTTCTGTCAACTAACATAAATACGCTATGCAAATTTTTCTCCTATTTTTTTCATCTTATCAAACACGCTTTTGACGCCTTTCAGAGTTTATTTCCCGTCAATGAGTAGAAAAATGAAGTTAATTAGTATTATCAAGAGTAATCATACAATGTGTTCACCTACATGAAATTTTCCACGAATTATCAGTGCATTTATAAGTGGCACAGCAACTTCGTGATCCCGTGAGTCGAATAATCGCTATCGCAAGAAAGTAGCACGTGGCTTTTTGCCATACATACTTCTTGAATGTATGAATACCCGCGTGGGCGGAGGGGACAGAGAAAGGACTAGGACAAGGAAAACGGACAAAGTTGAACTCGTACAATATCGTTAACAGTAAACTTTCCATCGGATAAATATCATCTTTTAGTTTACTTCACGAATTGCAGGAAATCCCATATAGGTATACAGGTATATAAATACGATAATTTGTTATTCGGTAGCGACAGAATAAGATAGACACGTACGTTCCATAGAGGTGATGAAAATCTGCTTTACGCAAG
The DNA here is from genome assembly GCF_001594075.2 of Trachymyrmex cornetzi. Classification (NCBI taxonomy): domain Eukaryota; kingdom Metazoa; phylum Arthropoda; class Insecta; order Hymenoptera; family Formicidae; genus Trachymyrmex; species Trachymyrmex cornetzi. The sequence goes on from NW_017299992.1 coordinate 180,365, forward strand.
GAAATTAACTGTTGAACGAGAACATTAATTATCCCGGTTGCGTTCATTTGTCATCTCAACTTTTTCCATTCTTTATATACTAGAATTTTATTACACGACACGATGATCAGGATCGTCCGAGCTCCTCACGATCTTGCGCGGACAGAGGCGATCGAAGCAGGTTCACTTCGTCACCTGGAATTAATTACACCGAGAAGGGCCATAATTTCTCCGCGTGCCGTGGCTCGAGCTGCCTGATGTGAGCGCAGGGACCGATCGGATCGTTCGCCTCGCGGTGGGGGAGGAACGTTAAACGTCAACGTCGATGCACCGTCGGCGTAAATAATCGTTATTGTTGAAGCCCGCGCAGCAGCAGCAGCAGCAGCAGCAACAGCAGCAGAGCAATCTCTTTTCCTCCGTTGCACGCTCGTTCCGGCGCGGCGCGGCGCGACGTCGCGCGCGAGCGCCGGTCACCGGTGAGTCACAACGGGACCTCACTCGCGTCGGCGGATAGAGAGAGAGAGAGAGAGAGAGAGAGAGAGAGAGAGAGAGAGGAAAAGAGAGAAAAAGAGGTGTTCTTGTCTCGTAATTTATAGATCGTAGCGAATCGCCGAAGGGGGACAACGGAAGAGACTCGTCGTCTTCATGGCGGACGCGCCGCTGCCGTCGCGTCGGCTTCGTCGCGGCTCCTCCACCGTGGGCAGCTGCGTTCAACAAGCATCGTTTCCGCGCTGGAAATCGCTCAGCTTGCTTACCACGGATACTCACGTGAGAACACTGTCATTTCTGTTTATATTTATTTGGATTCCGTTTTGGAGTAAAAGTTCTAGTGAGCGATCGCTCGATAAAGGGGCAACGATAATTCGTAAAATAGTTTTATCAATGTAATATTTAAAATTTATACAGAGTGGTAATTAAGTACTCTAAAAGATTTTGAGGGATGATTCCTTATACTAAATCAAGACGAAAATTTTATATGATCATGTGTCCAGAACGACTTAGTTTTAAAGATTGAAGGAAAAATTTCGTTTTCTATAAATTTTGAAAACTTTGCATTATTTTTTAAAACTTTGTATACGTTTAAAATTTTATTAAAGTAACTTGTGAGTGGTTTTCGAAATTTTTGGCAAAAATAAAATTTTTCCTTTAACTTTGACATTTTGTATCTTTAAAACTAATTGAAAGTTGTTTCGGATATAATCAAATGAAGTTTTCGTCTTGATTTGTAGTGTAAAGAATTATCCCTTAAAATTTTTTAGGGTATTTTAGAATATTTAATTACTACTTTGTACAAGAAGTTTATATATAAAAAGTTTATTATAAGATAAGATCTAGAGAGAGAGTGTCGACTGTATTGGTTCTTTCCTTATTTATTAATATTGATTAAATTAATAACTCTCTTATTATCTGTTTAATTTGATATGTAAATTTAAATTCCCTTCGGATAATTTTCAACGAATTCTAGTAAATGTACATTTCCATTCTAGTCGAAAAGCATTTCAAAATTTTTTCTGATGACTAAAAGGATGATAAAAATTAAAAGACAATATTTGAAACAAGTACATTTGGTTTTCTGATTGCACGAATTTATCCAACGTAATGTATACAATCGCACTTTTTATAATAAGTGCACATATCAAAATGTATTTAACGTAGAACAAAATATACTTATCTTTATTTCGACTGATCTTAAAAGAGAAGTATCTTAAACGAGCAAACAAAAAGGCTAAAGCATGCAACATATTACTGTGTGTATATATTAAATACTACATAACAAAATAAATGCGAACGACATTTACAATGCAAAGATAGAGATCGTTGGCAAGATCGTACATATCTGTAAGCTTTGCAATGCTCTTCGAGGTGACCTCTTACGCGCTATCATTCTACCTACTTGTGGCATCGTCTAATCCCCTCCGGTCGCAGACGATCCCGGTCGACCTCTCGAGTCCAGATAGTGTCTGTGTCTAGGCGCCACGAGTCGAAGTATCATCTCCAGGAGTCGATGGGAACCGTAGTGGCTTCGTCTTCACATATTGTGCCAACAATTAGGTGAAAGGCGCTCCCACAGATCTTAGAAGCCGCGCCGGCGAAGAGTACTAGGCGGAATGAGAGAGAAAGAGAGAGAGAGAGAAATGGGAGGAAAAGAAGGCGAAAGAGAGAAAGATGAAGAGAGTTGATCGGGCACGTGAAGGAGGAGGGCACGGGGGACTGGATCGTTTAATATACCTACTGAGCGACCAACCGACCTACCTACCTACCAACCTACCACCTAGCAATGTGGACGCTTACCAAGTCGCAAAACGTGTACGAGAGCGAGTCTGACAGAGACGGAGTCCTAGTCGAGCAAAACACACCTCGTGCTCGCCCAAGGGGGACTAATCTAGCTGGTAGTTTGACGTGGCGATGATGCGGTAGTAACCTTTAGATGCTTCGTCCTCCGATACTACTCGCAACGATATCCCCGCGCGTTTACACCTCGCGTACCCGCCTTTTCCCTCTTCTTTTTATTTCGCCTTTATTACCTGGTTTCTTTCATTCAGACGCAATTCTGCGCGTTTGTATTTTGCTCTGTAAAACCACAATCTGACTTATGAAAAACTTGTTTTTATAGTTCTTAATAAAAACTTTCGTTCTTTCAAATCTACATTACTCTCTTTCAATTAAAATAAATTTTTTTAAGTGTTTTAAGATGCTTATTAGCATCAATATCATTAAATTGCTTATCAATTTAATTTGTAATATTATTAGTTTGTGATTGTGTTTTAAAAAATTAAATCGACGCGAAGTTTATAATTAAGCAGTAAGATTGGGGGGATTTAAACGGAATAAAGCATTTTCCTGCTTAGTTATTCATATTGATGTAACGTCACTATTGTTTAGCATAAAGGTATTATTTGACTTTTCGTAATGAAAGCTACATATATTTATATATGCGACAAAGAAATCTTAATATCAAAAATTTTTCTATTTTGTCATATAATGTATTTTTAAAGTAAATTGTTCTATTTTAAAAGGTCGATTTATTACCGTTGTTCTATTCTAAAAGGCCGATTCATTTTTTAATTTTCTTCATATACATTTCTCAGATAGTTTTTTTAATGTGAAAAGAAGATAAATTGATTATGATGCCTTTTATTTACAGAGTGACGCACGAAATATCACACCATTTATTTTAAATGTAACACATTTTTAACAAAATTGGTAAAAATTGACATAAAATTGATTATATATCAAAGTCTAATAATTGGATAATTAATTAAATGATATGACTGTATATTCTTCCGTTTCATGAAACATATTTCGTGTCTTTTTATTATAGCACGCACATTGCGGTTTAAATCTCATATATCGCACTTTATTCGCTTTAAAATGATGATTTAGCGATAGTAACCTTCTTAACCTTTAGGCACTCACCTTTTGCTACTATACACAATCGCGCTCACTTTCACACGTAACCGTCTTTGATTATCTTCTCGCATATTGCCTTTTCTCAATTCGATTCTATATGGTTAATAATATTTTATAACGTAAACGTCATTACGTGTATCTATATTCATCTATGACCTCGTCTCATTGCTTTCATCGATTAACTACGCGCCAAGCTCGCTTTATTGATCTCCGTCGATCCTTTCGCGAAAAGGAGCTCGGATCCAGACTCATGTTCGCCAATGATCGAATGCAACAAAGAGGTCCTTGAAAGGAGTGGCATCTATATATGAAATTGATATTGTCTCTTCCTGTATAATTATCGTTACACGCAGTAATACGCAATCGTACAATAACAGTGTTATGTTTTAACTACTGCATTCCTTTCTTCTTCTTTCTTTACGTTCCTGATCCTTGTGTCCCAATATTACCGCTTTCAAATAATATTTTTTTAAGAATTGCAAAATGCACTAACAAAGATATGTAAAATTATGAAACTCTGCACTCTCTAAATTCTCTGTGGAATGGAATTTCACACTAAAGAATGAAAATTAAGCTAGTTATGAGAAAGAGTAGCTTAATTTTCAATCTGTAAGAGTGAGGATTTCATTCTTTAGAGTAAGATTTACTCCAAAAGTTTTAGAGAGTACGCAGAACATTTAAATTTACGTAATGTTTCATCATATGATAGATAATGATTCTGTAATCGTCGAAATCCAAGTATTTCGCAAAAAAATGTGATCTCTTCCGCAGTGAAAGCGATCCGTGGCATTGGAGCTACCGCAGTAGCTGCCGTCGGGCATTTTTCGCCAACCTTTCACCCGAAAAAGGATCGCGGCCACGGCGGCGGCGATCGCGGCTGCACGACTGTTGAACGTCGTCGGCCGCGAAGTTCACTTTCCGCCCGCGGAGGTGAGAGTTCCATGGGAAGCTTCTGCCCGCTAGCTTAACACTCCGCACACGCCCATAACTAAGCGTGTGGAAACGCGTTCGTACGCTAAGCGGCTTTATCAGTTGCATGCCCGGTTGCGAGTTTGCGGAGGCAATAATAAACTGCGATCGAAGGTGCGGGTGCGAATGAATTTCTTTGAAATGTTATTGAGGAAACTATACAAAGAGAGGTTCTGCCTTATAGAGTACAGAAATTTTATTCAATAATTAATATTACTAGCGAAGACAGTCTACGTTTCATTTTCTGAATAATAATACTAGTTTTTACGTACCTATAATATTTCTCTAATTGAATAAAAATTATAGATTTCTATTATTTTTGCTTTCTGTCTATTATACGTGCTTTTCGCAATTTTAGATAAAGTCCTGAAGTAGAAAAACACTTGGAAAAAGGTTTCCTTAATATAAATATTATAAATACATGTATATGCATAAATTCGATATATATAAACAAACGTTTATTTACTAATTATTAAATATTGTTAAAACATTGAAATATGGTTAAAGCAATTAGACGGAACACTGAGAAAATTGCGGAAAATCAATAGCACGTATAGTCTGTACATCTCGGGAAGCACATCAGTGGGTCGTATTCAATCACCCATGACATTCAGCTCACGACTTTTGCCCCAGGAGGTGAGAGCAGCTTCCAGCCACAACATAAAGTGAACAGGATGCACCGCGTGCAATCTTATTCGCTCATGGAATACAACTTCGAACTCTTTAAGTATGTTGCACAATGCACAAAGTGCACGATGGAAGAATTGTGCACGAGACGTCAAAATACGTTAGACAATAGCTTGTTTAACATTGCTCACTAATGCAACGAATTGTATATTGATGATTGATGCAAAGTCAAAAAATGATAAATTTTATTGAAAAAAGAAAAGATGAAGCGCGTTCTTTAATTTATTGAAGTATATATATATATCCACACATTAAAAATTTTTTAAACAAAATATTTGTCGTGTAACATCAATTAGAACACAATATACCGCTAATCATCGGTTGACTTATTGTGACAAGAAGGATGGTTTCATGCGGCTTGCTATTTCACGCCTGCGGGAGATCTGTCTTGATCAGGTACTGCTACTCTTCTCTTTCGCCTAGCTGCCGGCCGTCGCTTAACTGGCTATGATTTGCGTGACGACGAATCCGAGTGATCCCCAGGAATGAATTATCCCGATAATTTCTACGATTGAGTCATCTCATAACTCGCCTCAACCAGATGCAGATTAATTGTAAGTCAGTCGCGATTTGTAAAATGGTTGTCTTATATTACGATTTTCATTGCACTACTCTATATGTATTACGCAAAAAATACTACAATGAAATAAAATCAGAACCTATTATAGTTAATTAATTGTACTTACTGTTTTGTGCTGCAAAATTTGAAAATAGTTGAAGTACCAGAAAAACTTCTCTAATCATTCTGTGATAAAAAAAAAGTTTTAAAGCGGAAAGATTTTTAAGATCATGAAACACTCAGATTTTTTAATAGTTCAATCGTTTAATACGCTAAAGAGGATTGATAAAAAAAAGAAGGGCGAAATAGCATTTTACAACTTGGCGAATTTATTTGTAGTCCGTTGGAGTGGAACTTTCCCACACACACTAATACAATACGATTTGCGAAAAGCATACATGGAATCATCACGCGCATGTTATCTCATCTCTCTTGGAGAGACAAAGAACATGAACCTTCCTACCGGGCTGACCGTGTGCCTCGGTGGTGTAAAGCTAGCGATACATGCATGAATATTGATACATCATGGTAATAATATAATAATATAATATAATAATAATTTTAATAATAATAAAATAACATTATTATCACTCCTATGATACCATACAACGAAATGCAGCTCTACACTCGTGAGGCCTATCGGCGGGTACAATACGGAATGACTAAGCGCTATTTCGATAACATCCATAAAATAATAATTAATAATAATAATAATCAATAATAATAATTAATATAATAATATTAGACGCGCATTGATACGTATTTAAGCTATGTACAAAGTACGACCGCGGTTTCATTCCACTAAAAAGAATCAAAAGTTAGAAAAAAGTCCTGTTTATTCCCGAAGCCATCGTGGTTTTTTCAATATGATTTTTCTAATATTAATTTGTGCGAATAAATGCTAAATGGCAGCTCTCGATATTCTCGAGATGCCGTAGCAAGAATACGCATATTATACTAACACCATTTAAGAATATTTGTATGGTTTTATTTTCGTGTATCAAAGCAAAAAGATATTTGTCGTTGCAAGAATACGTTAGAACCAGTCACGCAAAATCCTTAATCCTCATTAACGTACAAATTCAAACACTTTCTCTCTTTTTAATGTACACAGTTTGAAAAGCATGCCACAAAATATATTAAATTTAATACAAAAAATACATTCTTTACAATTTATCACGATGGACTCGAGTGATACTCGAGTCGTAGGGTGATTAGAAATGGGAAAAGTAAGAACTTATTCTGATTATGATAATTTAGGTGATATCTCTTTGCGCACAATATGTCTCTAGATATATCGATAGCATCAAGTATATAACATAGATATTAGAAGAGAAAGTAGGAATATAACATACAAGATAAGAGCATATGCGAAGAATTTAATTTTTTACTTTCTTTAGAAATACATAAAAATTTATGTAATGGTTTTACACAATTCGTGATTTACATTACTGAAAAATGTACTTAAAATTTAAAACATTAATTATAACCAAGATGTAAACCGTAAACAAAATTATTATCTTAATTAGCTTCATATCTTGAAAACCTCTTTGATTACATGCGTATATTCCTACCGGCTCTACTATGAGAACTGAAAGTTCCTGCAGTTTGCATCTGAGTTGACCGATTTCAAACGCGACGATTATATTTATGCTCGCCACACGTGATTTCCCATTTGGTTCTTGTATTTAGCATCTTGAGAATCAAGTGGGAATCAGCATTACCATTTATATCGTATATAGCTTCATGTTTGCCTACTTCGAGCATTATGGTGCCAATTGCTACATCACGTACGATGTCCCTCTTCCATCCACGTTTCGAGAAATATACTACACTGAGGAAAATGTCTGGTTGAAAATGAACAAATCACAAGATTCTAATTATATCAGAATTCCGGTTACCTCAAATAGAATTTTAGTAGATTTAACCAGAAAATTCTGATTCCATTTTCAACCAGAATTCCAATTAATTTAGTCAGACATTTTTCTCAGTGGCATATACACCTATCACGCAATCCGTACGAGTATGAATAAAGGAAAAGAGAAATTAAATGATACAGAAAAAAGAAAGAAAAGGAAAGATACGATCGACGCTCAGAAATAATAACGGTTGATCCTCTTCTACTTCAATGGGTCGCGTCTCAGTCGGAATCGAAGAGACATCTCGTCGAGAGTTCACCCGCTGGAAACCGATCTCAGCTGACTGGTATTTGCGTCAGCGATACCACCGCGAACCCACCTTGTAGCCCCACGTGGCCCCAAGGTTGTCCGATCGTGTCTTCATGCGCAACAATCGCACACGTTCGCGAGATACGATTTTGTGTCGGCGATCCTGGCGATGTGACTTGTCGTATCGCCGTCGCGAAATTATATGGATTTTCTGAAGGGGAAGCCGAGTAGCTTCGCGGTTTGATTGCCAGGTGGTAGGTCAGGAAGACGTCGCTTCGGGCCTGGGCGTGGTCCACGGTAGCACGCGAAGAAGCGAACAGTGTATCCTCCGACCAGCGCTCTTATAGAGCTAGTGGGTTATTACGTAGTCCAATTTAGGACGTTAGCCCGAGGAGCCCTGAGTGGAATCCAGCGTTGCGATGCTTTCGTTATGAAAATGCGGAAGAATGTAGATCGCTCGTTTCGATTCCTGGATGAACTGCCAATTCGCTTCTTCATAACTGCACGACCGATTTAATGTGCAAACATCATTTTCTCTTCTTCTTATTCTTGAATCTTCGTCATTTGTCCATCGATCGAAACATTGACGTTGCGCATAACAAGAAGCTCTAACTGTTCTGTCGGCAATTTTATTGTATAACGCTCGTGAAACGCTTGTGGAAAAGTTCTTATCAAGATAGTTAAAACGTGTCTAATTGAAGACTGAATATTTAAAACAGAGCACGTCGAGAAAAAAGATTTTAGATAATTTGTCTAAACTGATATTTAAATAAATAATTTCGTTATATTCCATAGTCGCATCTATCTTCTTTCGTATTCGTGTATCTTAATATACAGACCGCTGACTATTGTATTCATTAGAGGTGCGGGAGTTTTCGAATTATGCATAGCTGATATCAAGTATCCAATAATATCTTAAACAGCGAATTCCATAAACATTTCAAACATCGCTTGGCACGTATCTAGCAAGAATATTATTACCCGTTCGAATGAGTCGAATTACAAAGGAAGTTCGATGAAATTACAATTGTCTGTCGTGTCGCTGTATCCCAAATAGCTTCCATCGTTCTCGGTTCTGCAACGGTGCTTCGTGTCAAGTTGAATCGAAGACTCCTCTGATGTGGCTGACGTCTGGGTGTAGGCTCGGAATACAGGAGGGTGAACAGAAGCGAAAAAATTCAAAGAAGCAGGACGGACAAACTAGATGCGAGGGTGATAGGCGAGGATGATGACAAAAATCGACGAAGTATCGCGATTCCCTTGCCGTATGCGAACATGACATCACTTGCAAGTTTGGCATGTCGTCGGATCGACGCGAAGGATTGCTCTAATAGAGGAGGGACATCAGGAAGAACTGGTCGGTAGCTAGAGCATTCGATAGAGAAAGAGAAACGCGTGTCTACGGGAGTTTAGGATAGTAGTTGGCCGGATGGCTTCTAATACCTAGAGTAGCCATTCGAATAGCCATTTGAGTAGCCGTTGGAGCCCTTGTAGGGAACAGAGTGTATGCTCCTGGAACAAAGATGGTTGAAATCGGAAGATGAGGAAAGTACATTTCCAGGGAAAACCCTTCGCTTCCTTCCCATTCACATCCTTTAAATTTCCTTTTCTATCTATCAATCATTTCTGCCGTCTCGTTAAAGCGTGGGACTCGTGCGCACCGTGTTAGTACAAGAAATAGCCGACGATGAAGAAGTCGCAGTGAGGGTAGTAAAAGTCGCAGACACACAGTGAGAAGACGAAATAGCGAAAGAGGCAGATAGAGGTGAAGAAGTAGAGGAAGATGCAAGAGAAGAAGAAGAGAAAGTAGTATACACATGCTGGGGTTTTTTCTGTGGTGGCGGTAGTGACATAGTTGTTGATCGTGCTTTCATCACGACCGGGAAAAAGTGCGGATAATCAAATAAAAAAGTGCATGGTTGTAGTTTCTGGTGTTGCAATTATTGTCATACTCTGTTGTCTAGTGTTATTGTTGCAGTTTGTATTATTAATGGTGTGTCCATTTTGTATACGTGCGTGTGTGTGTGTGTGTGTGTGTGTGTGTGTTGTGCGTGTGTCAAGGTGCAGGAGGTTCAGAGCTCCCGTTCACCGCCACCCACATCTACAACAGAACAGAAAACAAGACCACCGCCGTTACATACAAGGTATCCATTAGTATCCACCAGTATTGAAGATTTATTTTATCGCTCGCTCGTTCAAACGCGCTCGCGCACACGTTCCATGCGGGGGCAGCATTATTTCAGACTGATTTATGGGTCAGGCCGATTCTATGGGCCCGCTTGTTCGCGCGCGACTCGCTGGACCGACACGCCGCGCCGCGTCGACTCGTCGACTCGCGCCCGTAGGCAAGAGAAGGAGTGCAAAGTTCGCGGATCTTCGCGGATCTCTTCTCTCTCCCGATTCGCGCTTCTATTCGCCGTGAGGCGGGTGAAGGCGACACGTTGCAACATTACAAGGCTATTGATGCGAAAGGTCAACGCGGTAGCGGTCTCCTTCGGCCGAACCGATGGTTTTGACCTTCTCGAGGTCAGCACCGTGACCGCTTAAGCGATAGTTAGCGCGTCTTAACTTTCCTATTAACTTAAAGATCACACTTTGACCGAAATCGGGAAAACGATAAAAATTGCACAAGAGTAATTGCATTTACATTGGAATCTGTTGCATATTGATATAATATCTTAACTAGAATTTAAGTGGAATTTATGATTTAATACTAAATCGACTCGTATTTATAAAAAATGTAATTAATTATAATTTATTATCGTGTCACTTTCAAAACGACGCAATCCTTTTCTGCTGTAACATGATGTCATCCTTTCTTTGACGGACTTAAACTAGTTTTATATGCATAAAAATGACTCATATAAATCTTTCTCAATCGCATCTTTTTCTCGTGATCCGCCATACCTTTAAACTAATATATCTTCTTCTTTGCTCGTTGACATTGCGTTGACATTGCATTGACATCCTCATATACATAGCAAAAATAGAATGTCTTTTGATTCACAAATAAGATAGCTCGGATCACACAAAGATACAATTTATAAAATTGTAAATTGATTCGGGTGTGGCCAAGTGATTGGTATTTGCATGTTTTTCTTTATACTATACACATTTTATATTTATATATATCACAATATCCATTTTTTTTTAAACGACAAATCTTTTACGCATGGAACGGTTTGTGCGAGCATCGTTAATTAATGTTATAACTAAAGGACCATCGTGAGACGTCTTTATTTAATAATCCTTAGTAGACATGTCTGGGTCATTTCGTGTCCCCCTGCCCATTTCTTTCTTTTTTTTTTAATACTAAGAGCACCTGGTCAAATACCGGTCTTTTTTCTATTGCTAAAAAAAAATTTGATATCTAGAGAACAAGTTTTGTGCATTACCGGCCTCGATTCGTGCGTATCCTTTAAATGGCATAACTCCAAAATTCACTTGTGGGTCATAATGACCCAAGGTGTGTACAAAGTGTACATTTTCTGTAACTAAAAAATAATTTTTTTTCTTTAAAACTTCAACTAATTCTCGGTTGTATTACGAGAATATTTCGCGAATTATTAAAAAAAGAAATTAACCCTAAAATAATTAGTATTAGCCCTTAATAAACACGATTTTTATGTCGTCTGTAATGTTAGAAAGAACGTTTTCCTAATAAATTATAAATTTTTTTAACACAATAGCAATAATAAAATCCATTGTTTTAAAATGTAAATGCAATATATCTTCAATTTATAGCCATTCATATTAAAAAAAATCATTTTCAGGTTACTCAATAATTAAACTTTTTGGACAGTCGGCACTTGAACTATTTTTTCTCTTGTAGTTTAGAATGTCAATTTTAAGATACTGAACCATATTTTTCCTTTAAATATTTTTGTTTCAGTTTTATATTTTTATATGAAACAGTGCATTTTTCTGATTTCGTTAACTACATTTAGTTACAACAATTTATCTACATTTTGTTATGAATACATAACTGCACAAATACTTTCTAAAGATGTCAAAATATAAAAATTGTTTAATAATTTATATATACTTGTAAAAGTGATGAAAATTAAGCCAAGACACGAACGACCGAACGTGTGTATTAAAGGTACTCAAATCAAACATGTCTACTAAGGGTTAATATTCCACTCATTTTCGTGCGGTGTCTTTGTTTCATTATGTAAAAGCTAGTCAATAATTCGTGCTTTGCGTCTCGAAATTTTGCGAGCGACGAGGTATTTATCGAAAAGTTATCAAATCGTGAACCAGATTAGTTCTCGAACAAATAAAGTATTAACTTCTTTTTGCTATCGTTTTTTTTTTCTTTTGCGAAAGATCAAATCGGTGGCCTGACCGGTTTCCCAGGTGTCAATCTCATCTTAACTGAAAGTTCTACGCGCAACTAAGTAGCTTTAATTTTTACGGTTATTATATGAATGCGAATAATAAAAATGATCTAACACATAATGGATATCATTGAAACTTCCCACCTTTTTTCACTATTTGACATCAAAATGATTATTAATTACAATAGATACAATAGAATCACAATTTTTGTCCTTATTATCTATGCTATGTAAAAAAAAAAATAATTACAACAGAAAAATGTCTACGATAACCGATGACGCAACCTAATGGCAGTTAATTTCAATCTAGCTCGACTTCTCGAGCTGATTGCTGACTGAGAACTAATCATTTTCCATCATCCCATCTTGTCGTGTGGCAAACAACGAGGACGCGTAACGTAAAACGTCTCTCGATAGCTTCTCTATTGCTTTTCGAGTGCAGGTTCTTGCAAGTGAGAGTCACGCACTGACGTCTGATTCACGATCGGCTGCCGCGATATTCCGCAGAAACATTGGCAATATTCTACTATGTTAGGTGTGTGTCACGGGCTCCTCTTTCATATACGCGACGCCATACTCGTGCAGGACCCTTGTAAGGGACCCCCTAAAGAGTACTCAAGAGATCGCGGCGATTGATCATGGATCAGATCACGTACGTGTCCCGTGCAAGCGCGCAAAAATAGAAGTCCTCGAAGGTCAAATAAAACGTAACAAAAAAAAATTAAACGTAACAAAAACTGTCGAGTAAAACGAAGTGGAAAAAAAAATGGTAAAAACGAAATGTGACGGTGTGTACCTGTGTTGCTTGAGGTTGTCCTGCCGCTTGAAGGTCTTTCCGCAGACCTCGCAGGTGAAGGTCACGTCGTCCTTATGGCTGCGCTCGTGGATCATGAGGTTGTAGGGCTTCGTGAAGCGCCGCTGGCAGTACTTGCAGACGAACTCTACCGTGCACTTGGCGCGCATCTTCTGCCGCCGGCCGAACTCCCTGCCGTGCCCCTCTGTCTCCATCGGCATTATCGCGAACATCCTTATAAATTCCCACCGCTCCTTCTCTTGGTCGAGTCTCTATCTCTCCTTTCCCTCTACCCGCCTCTCTCGCTCTCTTGCTAACGCCCGGAGTCACTCCCACCACGTCTTCTGTCTTCCTCTGTCCCCTTTCTTAGTGCCTCTCCGTCGCTCTCTCTCTTTCTCTCTCTCTCTCTCTCTCTCTCTCTCTCTCTCTCTGCCTCGTTCGCAGACTTTCGTATGCTCTCTCCTTCTCTTTTTATCTGTCTTTCTTGACTGTCGTTCTTCGACTTCGCTCTTCTCCTCCCGCGCAAAGCTAGTCTCGGGCACGGCTGACTCCTGGGAGTGAGATCACTGCTTGTACCACGTCGCGAGAGAATCCTCGTATCGCTGCCTGCAAAGAGCACAGAATCGATGATTCTCCTCCGATCTGACTCGCACGCTCGAGGGAATCACCCGGAGAGCGTCGCGAGAGCGGAGTATTCGCGAGGGACGCCTGTATCTGAGATATTTACGCGAAGCGCCGTTGCCTACGAGCAACGGGTTAGTAACGTTAAAGCTACTTCTCGAGTATTTTGCATTCCTTACGAAGATGCGTAGGTGGAGAGACACGCGCATGCCAATGCGCCTTACGGAATAGAAATTCTCTCCGATCGAATTATTATCGCGATATTTTATTGGGAATTTGCTTTTAAAATGACATAGGGAAGTACTTTACCTATGTATATAAAGGATAACTCTGAAACACAAGCTAACTACAACTGATTCTGCGAGGAAAGTCTATTGTGAGATAGCATTCATTTTAAATAATATGATAATTCTGGAGATGTGAAAAATAATATGTAATTGTAATATATGTAACATTTTTATATATAAGTAAGATAAGAGAATGTCTAACATTTTTGCAGAAATGTCGCAAGCAACTTTTATTTTGTAATTTTACTTTCTTGTAATTTACTCTTGCAAATCAGCGATGCAATTGTATTGTCTTGAATATTATAATTTATAACATTATTAATAGATATTACATCTCGTGTCTGTAAGAAACATAGATGAAAAAAGCTATTATATCGATGCTTCATTAAATAAAATTGAGAATTCGTAGAATTTTCATATAAACATCTTCTATATAATTTTATTTAAAACTCTATAAAAATCTTGCCAAGTTACATCTGCACGAGGTAAAAAACTTATATACGATACTTAATTATTCCTAAATAGAATTAGGAATGAATGGTAAATGATAAATAAAATTTTTTCACCAAATCTGTTAGAAATAATATACCGTTCTAAACTTGTGACTATCTCAAAATATTTATGTGTTAAGTTTCTCAGTCAGCAAAAGAAAAAAACATGATGTGAATGCCCATAAAAAGCTGTGTGCTTCCGAAAAAAATTAATGACTAGTTTCCTAATTGGGTGCGTCTGCTCCATTCGCAAGTTTAAATCATTAGCTCTGACACGTCCTCCGGGCATATTTAATTTCAAACACGCGACTGTCCAGTTTTAAATTTCATTCATATGAGATACTGTGTATATTCATGGTAATCGAGGAGGAAGAACCACTATTAGCGCTAAATGCACGTTGCAAATACGATCCGTAATCTTTACACTAACTATCCGACGCCACGCAAATCATGAGAATATTTCCCGAGTTCGCGACGTTATTCTAAAAAAAAAGCATAAAAGCAATGAGTCACCGATTAACTTTTATGTGATTAATATGGGTTAATTTTTAAGTTCTTCAATAAAATTTAAATAAAATACTGTTTATATATGATAATTATATGATAACCATTGATTAAAAAAAAACGCAATAATCCATTCAAAATATGTTGTGTTCGCATATATTTATTCTTCCTCATATCATCTTTATGTTATACGTACTTTTCTATCGCATAATAATTATAATAATTATAATTAAAAACCATTGAGCTAAAAAATTATCCGAAATTTATCTTTCGATTTCTTACATTTTACTTTATACCGTTTATAAATAATCTTCGCCATGATCGCCTTGAGATGTCTCTTAAACTTCGGAAATAATTTAAGAGGTCTGATGTAACCGAATTCCACTGAAGTCATTTCTATTTTCACGCGTCAAAAATTAGTATTTATTTTATTACTTAATATTTCCGCCGCTACGCATGTATCCAGAGAAGACATTCCCTTCGCGATAAAAATAGAAAGGAAGAATATGAATTGTATACTGAAAAAAAATACTAAATTTTAATAAATATTTATTTAAATGGTACCATCTAAATATTTACGTACAGCAAAAAAATATTTATTCAATAAAAAGAAATAATAGTTGAAGAAATTTAATGATTCTTGTGTACCAAATAATTATATCTTTATATTTAGTAAATAAATATTTACTCGGGACTATTCAAACAAATGATTTATTAAAATTTAGTTTTTTCTTTTCAAGGTACGTACAATATGCCAAATTATACCTCGTGTAAGTATTACTTTTGGGACTCCCCCGTACGATACTCAGCCGGATATGAATGAGGGATCGGAATCGTATTGCCACGGTCTAATGGCACGGTTCTCGAATTGGAATCGGCATGTTAAAAAATAGCCCGCGGGATCCAATCGCGCGGTGCGGCCATTGTACAGGAGTGTCGGCCAGTCGCTACCGGCTCGCATTAAGCGCACGGCGCACGCTCGAATAAAGTGGCGTGTCCGAATGAGTAATAAGCGGTGCCTGGGCGTAGCCCGGTTGGTTAGCGTGGCTAACAGGCGGTGGAGCCTAATCGGAACTGCGCATTACGCGCGACTCCACATTTCATAAGAAAAAAAAAAAAGTTCTGTTCCGTCTCCTGGTAAAATATCACGCTTCTGTCTGCTCTCGTCGTCGTTGACGTCCGACGCTGATTCAGACCCCGTATAAATATCCATCCAATGAGCTGGGTCACGTACAAACGTAGAAAAATACATAGAAACAATACTCTAGCTGTCTTCGAACGGGGGACACCTTCGTCACTCCGTTAGAAGTTTACGTGCAAATATTGAGTACATATGGATTTACGATTTTGTGTGAACTAAACTCTCCCTTGTCTCCAAGGATTTAACCCTTATAAATCCGTAAATAAAGAGACAGACGGGAAACCACAATATCCTTTGTAATTTTGTAGGTACGGCAAAAGGTATTTATTTACGCAGTTTGTTAGAATAGAAACCGTATGAAATTTTATCTCCAGAGAATTCTCTCAGATGAGATTTTCTAACGTATGTTCCTTCTGAAATTTAGTCATTTTACTTTCGAATAACAAACTGACACAAAGCTACTCCTGTCGCAGGGTATTGATGTAGGTCCGCAGAAACGAACGGTAACACCAGCTACTACATGGCAATCTTGTCGAAGAGTTACGAGGTCACAGTACGCTTGTATTACCCGAGACGGGTACATGTGGTAGGAACAGGTTCTCACTTTGCGTGAAGCGGAGTTAATGAGTTGTGCGTTAATGAGTTGGGTGCCGAGGAAAACGACATTAGCCGTGTAAACGCTCAGGTTTTATATTACAGACGATGCCGATGAGGACGTGCAAATATAATCTTGAGTCGATAATATATGATCGTGTTCTCTGACAACCGCTAAGTTCGCTGAATTTCGACTGGGCGATAAAAATACAGAAAAACATAACAGACTTAAGCTACCGAGTTATTTTTCGTTTCATTGATATTCTGCGGGATAAAGGAACGTCTGTAAAAAAATGAAATATATAAAATTGCGAGTGTAACGAGAGACGTAAGATTTTTGCGAAGCAACAAATGCGAGCACGAGTTAACGATGTATCACTGAAGAGCGAACATCGTGCCAGCTACTATATTTGCTTACCGAGTTCGCGTGATCGAATGCTTTCATTTAATGTATGATAATGTATGATAATGTATGATAATGCGATATATGTAGACGCTCGCGTTTATGGATGCGCCATACTAGACGAAGATTTGCGAATAGGCGAAGCGTTTTGGTATGTACGGAGCTACGCGAAAGTGAATTTTGTTGTGAACCACGCTAGAAGAGGGAATGCGCGGAATAATCAAGTGAAGCTTCCTCTTGACGAGAATAGAATTGCGCGCGATTAAACAAGCAATTAAAATAGATATCGTGTAATCTAACTTTTATAGCGTATAAAGATGATCGTGCTATTCATGACTATTAATTCAATTCGCGCAATAGGAAAGTCATTGTATTCTGATGTAATTGGTACAAATAAATTAGTCTTTTTTATAACAAAGAGCAAAATTGAGAAAAACGAACGTATAAAAAAGGATTTAATATTACAAATATAATCATCGATAATACATCGTATAATAATATACGTTCATATATCCATACGGCAGTAATTTCTTACAAGCTTCTGTGCTGGGTACGCATTATGGAATTATTCGGAATGGATTCCGAACGGAATAATCGTATAATACGTGCTTTATAGTGAATAGTATCTCTGGATATTGAAAACTGATAGAATATTGAATACATTGACTATCTATAGTCGAGATAAATTTCATCTCGTACTAATTTTTGTTCATGAGAAAAAATAACCAAAGGACTTCGTTGCACGTAAGAGTTACTAACGAGGGCGATCTAAAATAGATGTTCGACAGTATGACGTTTCGCTTTATTCAAAATTATCGAGACTTTGGAAAAAGGGCAATCGCGAGTACCTTCCGTTCTATCCGCGCGATACGAAGGGCGGAGTGCGTGGTACAAAGAGCCGGCAGCCAATCGAAGAAGAACGGAGAACGGCCAACCGAGTGAGCTCCGGCTCGATGTGCGTGCACTCGTTCTCGCGTGTATGGAGGAATAAAGGAAGGAGCGGTAGCCCTCGTTCGTTCGCTCGCCACAGCGAGAAGGCCGGTAGCCAACCAAAGAAGAGTCGCTACTGTGCACCGCCCTACCGCCGACTACCGGTTTTCGGCCAGTCGCTACTGAACAGCCGGAGAAGTCCACCAAGTGGGACCACACCCTCCCTCCGCCGTCTAGACGTCGAATCGCGATACCAACGGGGTACGCGGACGATCACGCAAGGGCGTTTCTCACGAGAGATATTACCTATCGCGCGGACTCGCGCCACGCGCGGCGCTAAAGAAAAATGGTAGCTCCGTGATGGATCCGTTTTGATCCGTACAGGCGACTGGTAGGTAAGAACTTTGTTAAATCTCTATCTTCATAACTTGAACAGGCGCACGTTGCAGCTCGATTTACGTTTACGCAATAAGAGAAGAAAAATGATTAAAATAACATTTCAATAAAATCGTATAGGAAATATGAGCATAATTAAGATAATTGCTTTGTAGTAATCAGATATTGATCAACGTAATAAAAATTAGTAGCTAGGTAAGCAAGTTTCTAAAATAAAAAATTTTTATTTAATCTTTAGTTCAAATTTTATTTATTAGTTCTCTATTATAAATATTATATAAACTACCGAAATATCGTTGAATATTATCGCGAGAAATTAAAAGTGAATTTTAGAAAGTCGTCTATAATATAAAACTTAAAATTATGTGTTTGGAAGATGTATGTCTATAGAAATTGTAATTATTAATTGGAAACGCGAATTACTAGAAAAAAAAGGTGAATCTTTAGATGGTTTGAAGGAGACCATCGTAAAATCGCCGTGGACACAACCCGCAAGTTTGAGGACCAATCAAAATGCAGTAGCTACTGTGCACCGCCCTACAGCCTGCTACTGATTCAGAAGCAAGGACTTGATATACATGAGCGAATATAGACCACACCCCTATTCCCATTCATTTAATTCTTAACACGTGGAGGCATACAATAGAAAATGCGAAGATTCGAAGATTTAATAGATATATTCTTGCTTTCAGAATTTTGCCTACAGAATTTAAGTGATATTTGACGATGATTTTCATCGTGAAACGAAGCAAAGATTGCAAGATATAAAAGTAGCTTAATGGTAGAATTAATTCCTGATAAAGCGTAAGAGCCGATTTTTTTATTTTGTCGTCTTACATAAGTTAAAAAAATTTTGAGATAAATATTAACACACTGTAATAGAAACAACTTGAAGAGAATTATTACTGTATCCCATAAACGAAACTTTAATAATGTTCTATATATGTTTAAAATGTGGTACCTATTTTGATATATTCTAATAAACCTAGATACAGTGAGAAAGAAGAAGAATAAGAAAGAGAGACATGATTTTGTAGAAAATATTCGATTTATAAACAATGTAACTAATCTTTTCAGTTAATGTCATTTCAAATATTATTGAATAAATAATTAATTAATTATTATATTAAGTGTGTACATATAATAAACAACTATAACTTGAATCTCGAATATAATTATATTTATGTAATGTATTATTGAAATTACATGCTAGATAAAGAGATGATATGAATTGACTTACCGATAGAGACAGAAAGAATGCGAATAAGGATTCGTCCTCGAGCAACGTCCAGTAGTTCTCTTCCGCAAAGGACAGTTTTCGAACTTGGATAGAAGCGTAAACTTTCAATGAACGAAAGAACGAAACTCGCGAAATGCGGTGAGTTGTAAAAAAAAAACGAACTGTAGTGCGCGTATAGTGTCACGCTGCCAACAGTCGGGATCTCCGTATTAGTTAGTAGGTCGGTAGCTCGTGAAAGTGTTGAGTTGCTGCGCGTGTGTCTTCCGGGCTGACAGGTCTGGACCGTTTGGGTGCGCGGCGTCGACTGAAGCTTCGTTTGGTCGCTCGGTTCGCTGGTAGCCCGAATAGGTAGGCACACCAGAAGACGGTAGGACGCCGTGTGTAACCGCCAAAGGTCTCTTCGTCGTCGTCGTCGTTTGGCTTCTTCTGGTTGGAGGACCGGGAGACACCTCCCTACCGAACCAACTCACCGATACCCACCAGTTATCGTGTGAAGGTAGCCTCCCTTCAATTCCACGGGGAACGTATACGTCCAGGATGTTCCTTCCTCGACCTCGTTGCGGTGGTAGAGGTAGAAAAGAGGCGGCCAGGGAGACGAGGGAGGAGGAGGTGGAGGAGGAGGAGGTGGTGGTGGTGAGAAGGATGCGGAGGAGGAACGGGAGCAGAAGAAGGAAAATGAGGGAAGAGGGTGACGGCGGGTGTTGGCAGAGGAAGAGGTGAAGACGATGATGAAGAGGAAGTCCGACGAAGAAGG
Organism: Trachymyrmex cornetzi; assembly: GCF_001594075.2. Taxonomy (NCBI): domain Eukaryota; kingdom Metazoa; phylum Arthropoda; class Insecta; order Hymenoptera; family Formicidae; genus Trachymyrmex; species Trachymyrmex cornetzi. The sequence goes on from NW_017299992.1 coordinate 200,632, forward strand.
GAAGAAGTGGTAGCGCGCCTTGTCCCGAGTCTACGTGCGTCCTTGTCTCACCCGGTCGCCGAATAGCAGCGCGGTTATTCACAAATCCTTCGTCGACGCGGCTTCCTGAGCTCCCGCTTGGTGTACCCGTCCGCCCTCCCTTCCCCTCCCTTCAACTGTCCCCGCGGAGTTGCTCCCTCTCTTCCACGTTCTACGGGTTCTGATCCCTTCCACCGCACCGTGTCTGGGCCCGCCCTCATAACCGTGAGACGAGAGCATCCCTCTTCACCCACGCTAAGACCCCTTCTGGTATATAATCTTTGAGGTGTCTCCCCTACCTTCTTTTAAAGTATTCGAATACCGCTTCGGCATACTTGGGCCGCTTCCTTCCGCCTTCGTCCTTTTCCAAAAGGATACCCCCCGCGGGGGCGGTAGCCAACCCCGGCTGTAAAAAGCTACGGAGGTAGCGCTCGTATCCAAAAGCTAGAGCCACTGACTCCCTTCGGCGTGCGCGCGTCTTCCATCTATCTTACCTGCCTATCTGTATGTAGGAGTATCACTATGTGTTGCCGGTCGACTTTGGAGGAGAGAGAGCTGTAGATATTTTCGTGGATAAACAATATAAGTGCGCGCGATCGCCGTGGCAATCCCGACACCTACGCGTAAAGACGAAGCCATGTACCGATTCTCGGGAGAAAATCCACGGGTGCGTCGATTTCTTGATTTCTACCGCGCTAGGTGAAGAAAGGCAGAGATAAGCAGAAGCGGAAAGAAAGAGAGGGAGAGAGAGAGAGAGAGAGAGAGAGAGAGGGAGAAAGCAAGACAGACAGGCAGACAGAAGGAGAGACGCTTGCCGCTGACGATGAGAAGCAGATAGTGTGGGAGAAGGTGGAGGTGGAAGGAGCGTGCAAAAGCGAAGAGCGGGGGCTGACACGATGCCGCGGGGGTTCCCAGGGCACGTGGGAAATGCACAGTAGTCGATGTCAATCCCCCCACCAGGCGGCCCGCTCGGGCCCCACGGGGCCCCACGGGGCCCCACCACGAAGTCGTCGGGCCGGAGAGCCATCGCCGGGATTCCGGGCGCCGCCCATCGAGATCTTGCGGTATCGCTTCATTGGACAATCCTATGCGGACGGGACGATCGCCTCCCTCACGAGTCACCAGGATGATCGAGTGGTGGAAAAATTCCTCTCGGGAACGGCAAAGAGGATTGACGACGATGAAGAGAGGAAGAAGAGGACGATGAAGAGGAAGAAAACGAGGGAGCGATTGGCAACAAAGGCGACGCCGACGAGCTTGGCATGCGGCGACTTCACCGCCGAGCCGTGTGGCCACCGATTCAGCCTGCGAAAACGCATCGCCAAAGATGGAAAGGCAGCGGAATGACAATAGGAACTTGGATAATAGTAAATAGAGAGTAGAGTCTTCGTTGCCTTGATGGCGATTTAAATGACAGATTAAGAGATGTTTGAGTATTTTTGAAGTGCACGACGGCATGTTATAGGAATACATATTGATTGCTGTATAAATTGCCGATGTCAAAAGTATTTAACTGCTTTGGTGGAAAATAATGATGCAGCGAATGGTATTGAAACGTCGTTTATTTGAACTCAATGTTGCTAATTATATCGAGTCCTTGACTAGATTTTCTGCATATTTAATATCAAGCGAATGCCGAATTTAATTAAATTGTATTTGATTACATATATATAAAGATACATTATTTGTTTATCGACATCTTTATTATATGTATATCTTAAAAGTATATAATATGATTTGATTTTTAAATTAAAGCATACGATTTTACGCTTTATAATGCAACTTTTGATGTTATTCGCTCTGAGTTAAAACCATGATTGCCACTTCCAGACTAGCATTGTCACATTCTGTCGAAGATAAATTTTTAAAAGAGAAAAAATGGTGAAAATATTTGGTCATAATCTGTTCAAATAGGCAAGAAAGACCATAATGTTTTATTGCTTTTAAAAAAAAAAGGGTCATCAAAATTAAACCGAAAATTCCTTTTTAAAACTGGAGTTTTCTCGAGTTGGATACCATTTTTCCATGTGCTGAAGAAAGCCGAAAATTTGTTAAATAACCTGATTACTTGATCAAAAAGGTTAACAACTACGATCATAATAGTCGCGTATTAATGAATAACTGTTTCGCGTATCTGGAAAAATTATTGCAAAATCTAATTAAATAAAACAATCACATAACAGCTTATATTCAACATAAACTTCAAATTATCAAGAAATTTGGAAAAATAACAATAAGCAAATATTTTCAATAAAAGATAATTTAAACAATTAATGCAAAAAAAATACGCACATTACAACAATTTTGAAGTTACTTTATCTATTCCTTTTTGCATTAAAATTTTTATTTAATCTTATGATTTGCAACAAATTTGCGGAAGTTGACTTGAAAAATATCGAGACTCCATATTTCTATCCAATCCCATCAACATTTTTTAATATTATTTGTTTATTGCGATATGAATTCAAATGATATTTTATTAATAATAAATGATATTATTATTAATTATAAATAAAATATTCAAAATTGCAATATTCAAAATTGCAAAAATGTAATAAAATGTAAATATAAAAACCTTATATATTCAGAAAATGCGTTTTTATCAATAAATGCGTTTTATCGAGAAAAATATATTAATAACATGATTAAATGCTATTTTCGTCATTTTTATTTCACAACTTTTAAAAATCATCTCTTTTTATAATTGACGATTTTAACTTTCTTTTTAATTATCCTTTTTTACAGTTGTGACAATTTTAATGATTTTTAAAAACTACAGTTAAATAATTTACTTTTAATAATTAATAGGGTAATGTATAGATATTTAACTTATTTATGGTACTAATTCGAAAGTCACGTTTTTTTTAATTGTATAACTTTTGAAGTGAGGGAGTGATATAATTGAGAAATTAAACGAACTTACCGCGAAGTTTGATTACAATTATATTATATAATAACTTTACACATATGGTTGCAAGAAACTAATATGAAGATTACTGTGTCTCCAAAATTATTATCAATTTTATTCGTAAGAATCGCAATCGCTATTTCGTTGAGTCGCAGTCACAATTACTCAATTATTATATTTTTCACTAATCGCGTATATTATTAAGATTATATTTATTAAAATCTAAAGTTTATTTTTCTTGTGAGAACCCAAAAATCCGGTGTTCTTCCAGTTTTTCTGGCGTTTTACCGCGGAAGCGATATGAACGAACGGAGACGCAGAGATCAGATGTCAGGCTGTAATCAGGAGTTGAAGGTGTACCGAGAAGTCGCTTATCTTGATATCCAAAAGCAGTTGTGCGTATTCGGTTGACCGGATGGATCAGAAGAGCCGCCGTGTTGGCGCAGGAAACGGAAACTGGTGGAAACAAAGCCTCGGCAAATAGACGGCATCTCACAGGGAATAGGGCAAATAACGCGCGTCCGCACCTATTGCTCTCACCTCGGTCGCGACAAATATTGTCACGTCCATGACGGGGGGGGGGGGGGGGGGG
>NW_017299992.1:204598-331393 GCF_001594075.2 Trachymyrmex cornetzi
ACCGATAGATTAGGATACGGGCACGATAAACGACGTCACCGCATGCCACGCAGCGTGAAAGATAACGAGAACCGATCGAGACAGGTCTTGTCGAATTAGCAGGTAGGTCCAAACAACGATGTGAGAAACCACCAACCGTCGATCCCGAGATAACATAATCCGAAAGGAAAATCGTGAATGGGACCGACCCGGAAAATGGGGAATGTTATTTAGGTCAGAATGTGTGCGAACACGAGCGGAAATGACAGCGAAGGAAACTTCTTTTTTCCGATCCGTTTCTCTGATGGAATTTACAAAGTGATGTCGCTTCCGCATCCTATGTAAACGGCAGTAAAAGAGTATGAATCATGTCAGTTTTTCAATTATTTTTACAATAAAAGATAAACTTTGTAATTCATCGATTGATTTATCGCATTATACGCAAATACAACTTTTACAGAGCAAAGTTGTATTTTTTAATATAATACGACTGATCGATCGATGAATTAAGAAACTCTCCTAAACATATGCGATCAATTAACATCAGTCCGACAACCATATCGGTACACAATTATAATTTCTGAAATTAATTTATTTAAATGAATATATATATATATAATAGTTCACATCTTAACATTCAGACCGTAGTGATGCTTCGTATTTAAAGTAATGTTTCTAACATGAACAGTCTTATTTCCAATCTTATTAACATCACTCTATAATTTGAATGAAGAAACATACGAATTTTGTTAATATAATATTTTTGTTTACCTCTTTTTTTCAAATTACAAAATTGTATAGATCGATCATTTTTATTTGGAAAGTATAATTCCTTCTTGATATATTCTTGCACAACGGTGAAACAAAGGAAAAATACGCGATAAAGATTTATCGAATACGAATAATCCTTGATAAAGACAAGAATAAAACGAGGCTAATCGAACAATAGGAACAAGTTGAAACATACAAATATGTCAGAGCGATTTCAACCATAATATAAACTCCTATATTCTCCAAAACCATAGTATAAACTACGATTCTGCGGCTTGAGTTAAGCTCCTATTAATTTAATCGGAACTTAACTCAAACGGCAGAATCGTTCAAAATAAAATCTTTAATATACAATTCGTTTGTTATGACCTAAAAACTAGTCACTTACAAATTTCTTGCAACTGAACATTTTAAAATCAAACACGTTCCAGTGACACGCGTTGATATGTCTTCAATAACGCAATTATTACCATCGCGATTTCATTAGAACGTGTTTTATTTCAAAATACTAAGTTGTATTGTAAGACATTTGTGAATAACCAGTTTTTGGGTACAATACGTTTTTTTAAATCTTTTTTTTGATACATCAAACATAAATTCTATTAATTGATTAAATTTTTGTATTTGTATTATTTTAATAAAATAGTGCTGATTAAGTATATTAAAGTTTAAAAATCGGTAGTTCGAAATCGGCCTCAGGCCTGGTTCCACCAATATAAGATTAACTTTAATCTTATTTATTTTACTGTTTTACGATTTAATTTATTGTTCAGAGAATTAGAAAAAGATAAATAGCTTAAGTTAAACCGAGATTAAAGTTATATACTTTGATGGAAATAGGCCTAACCGAAATATGTATGAACACGTCGATGCCTGCGTAAGACAGAGCACGGAGACGGAGACGGAGATTATATATACTACTCTACATAAGCAAGTCTACACTTGAATGATCACGTACGTTTTTTTTTCATTTTTCCATGAAAAGTAAAATTATTAGATGAGTGTTCTTTTTGGTCTACATAGCAATTGGAATGATTAATAAAAACCAAATGTTTTTTTACATATATTTTTTAATTTGAAAGTTTAAGATGTTATTTTATTTATAATTTTTTATAGTTGTAAAAACTATTTCAGCGGACACCAATATGGGTGAGATAGTTAGACTCAAATGTCTCAATTAACCCTGCTCATAAACTGAAATGCTTATTAACGACTAAAAATATTTTTTATGTTTAATTTTTATTATAAAAGTTAAGTTTTTAGTTTTATATTTTAATTTTTATCAATTAAAATATTTAAAGAGGAAAAGAATGTTAACAAATTATTATAAATAAGAAATAAAAACACACACATTAATAAAATAACACATCTAAATCTTCTATTTTTTTTATAATAGATAATTATTTTTATGGCTCAATTTTATTAAGCCATGGTATCTATAATCAACACTATTTTTATTAAATACTATCCTTTGGGATGACACAACATGCCCTATGATACATTGAATCACTTTAACTGTATTCAATACAAATTTTTCTTATTTACGAAATATTAAGGATTTATATAAGCGCTTAATTATTCAACTCAATAATAATAAAAATATTTTAAAATAATTTTCATTAGTCTGTTATAATCGTGTAAAGATTTATAATCGTTTTTGAATAAAAAGTTGTCCAACTAACCTTGATGTATCCTATCATAAATAAAAATATGCGAATCAAATAGTGAATACATAATCAAATAGAAAAATACCAGAAATTATTATCTATATGAGCGAATATTCTTTTATAAATCAGGAAGGATAGATGTTGTGTTCGTAGAGTGTTTATAAAGTATAAAGCATCGACAAGAATTTGTCGTGGATTCTAAGTTGTCAACTGTATATGTATACGATGATAAGTGTGCCCTCAGTAATGGCGGTCACATCAAAGCTTTACTCGCATTCTTCGTCGGCGTGAAGTCGCGACTCGTAGATACGTGGACGTGCCTAATGGAAAGGTGTGTGTGCACACACGACAATGTTTCGTATCTTTTAATGGTCGTTTCACAACCATTTCCTAAGCGTACGAATTTTGCGTTTTGAAATAGCATTAGAAGCACGAACTGAGACGTGGCGACAACTTTACAATCGTTTCAATGGGCAGACAACACACACATTTTCGAACTTATCGAATCTTTACTGACAAAATTAAATGAGCAGAAGATGTGCAAGGACGTAGAACTTTTTTTAATAGTCTATTAAAACATTTCTTTTTTTTATCGAAAGCGATGTAAATTTAATCTAATAACTGCAGTGTTGTAATAAAATCATTTCGATGATAGTTATTATATTTTATGAGAGATACAGGAAGAATTAGTGTCACACACGCAAATAAAGATTTTTTTTAAGAGAAAATTTTTGTATCTACAACTTTGACTTGCAAAAATATTTAAATTAAATTCAATTGCAAAATTTACAATGATTCTATATTATACATTTACGAACGGCAATCATACTTCACTATATATACATAACTTACAATCCTGGATTTACTAACTTTATTACACGTTATCATCTGCGCACTTGTTTTCGCGAGGAAAAGCCATTAACGTTATAACTCGAAAGATTAACTTGGATGTTTTCGCAATTTATGTTCAACTTGTCTCACGCATTATTGCCAATTTGTCAGAAAACTATATTCGGCTTTCAAGATCTTGTATTGATTTAAAGAAGCGTTTATATTCAATAATATAATATAACATTCAACATTTGAAACTAAATGTTCAGATTTTAAATGAAAGGTAAAATTACAAAATTATTATTTAAATTAATGTAATTCACATGCCAATAATGCAAATAAATTTTAATAAAAATTCCATAAATCTTAATAAATAAAATAACAGATTAAGACTCCTATTCTGTAACTTTTAATGGCAGTAACGATATCATTATTGTTATTAATAGTTACGGAATAGAAATCTAAAATATTACAATAAAATAACTTTTATTAAATTAGCATTTCCTCCTCGCTTTCTTTAATTTTATAAGTCGAATATGTAATCCCATTTTTTCACTAATCTTGTCAAAATTTTCTTAATATTCTTTATTAAGAATTATATTCCTGATAAGCTTTCAGATAGTTAACTGTTAATCTGTGGTGATACACATTAGTTTCCTATAATGAAGTTATTCTAAAAGTATATATATACCTTCAAATAATATCTAATAATAAAATTTTTTGGTAAGTCTGTACTTACAAAATATTTATAGAAAATCAGAAAATCACTCGCGTAAAATTCTGCGAGTGATAAACGGTCGTCGCTGTGAGCGAGACTTTATCTTAAGGTCCAGAAAGACACCACGAAGAGTTCGCTCGCATAATGGGCATAGGACGAACCCAAGAAGAATCATGGACTAAAGCCGCACCTTCCGCTGGCCACGTAAGTATGCAACGTGCACACGTTATAATGCTACGCCCGCAAATGTACGGGCGACGTAAGGTTATGGCGACCACCATAATGCCGGACGCAAATTTGACCTCTTCCACGACGGCGTCTTGTAATCTTATGTGTGCGCAATTATGTTACTTCCGATCTATATGAAAATAATTCTATCGTACAATTCTATTATATAATTTAATAACCGGACAATATAAAAAAAGTCATGAACGACGAATAATTATACTAAATATTAAAATTGTCTGTAGCTTTCAGAAAAGAGCTAATAACTTTTTTTTCACAAACCTCGTCCTTTTGAAAATTTTTAGAAAAAAAGTGCAAATTTATATATTCAGCTGAAAGTTTATATACTTTAAACACATTTTATACAAAAAAGATTATAAATAAACAATACTGTTAAAAAATTAATCATTTTTTATATACATACCTCTATTTGTCTACATTTATTTTGCCAAATGAGTATTGTTCTTCGAAATATTATTTGTCAAAGAGAATAGCTTTTGCGAGAAGCTTATTATTCGACATTTATAACTTTATCACGACAAAGTGATCTTCAATCTTCGACGTGCGAAGTGCCTAAGTAGACACATCCAGTTTGCGATACATATGTATATAATATATACATATATATGTATATATATCTATATACGTACACATGCGTGCCTCGATGCGTAAAGCAAAGCGTGACGTGTGTCGCTCGCAGGAATTTGCCTTCGCGGCTTTACCGGATTTACTGAGACACCTCGTGAAACACGCCCATGTTTGACTTAGCTTTTGAGTTACGCCGAAATTTTCACAGAAAGTCGCCGCCGTCACAGAGAGACCGACAACGAGGCCGGCTGAGGAAGTGGAAAGACGACGAAGACGACGTATTCGTGTAGGACTTATCATCTCGTGTAACGACGACGGGCCGCGCCCGACATGTACGGATGGAATAGATTGTTTGTCGATTTTTACTCACCTCCCCCGCCATAAAGCCGTCTACGAACGGCGGAGCCCGGCTCGTAAAATGTATGAGCCGAGCCGACAGCGGCACAACATGCGTTTAAGTGCAAACAAACTTTCTCGCAAGTAAGTCGCCCAATATTCGAGCCAAAACGGAAGTTCACCCGAAAACACATTGACATTTTTACAATGAATCTCTCGACATTACGTAAAAAAAAACAATTTTTTTGTTTTTATTAATTAACGAGAAATTTTTGTATGCACTTCTGCAATAAAAAGAGGATGTTTTCTTTGCAGTACAAATAAATGAATAATAACATTTCAGTTTTCTATTAAAATAGTTTCAAGATATTTTGGTACTATTTCAAAGATAGAATTAATTGAAAAAAATAATACCCAAAAAAAAGATATTTATAAATATATTATTAATCTATCAATATATAAGTATTTTAATAAAATTTTATTAATATAATAATGTGTAAAAAATCACAATTTTATTTCGCCTTATGATGGATAATTAATTCAATTTGAAGATAGCGAGGTTTTTTATTTTATAAAAGCAATGTTTATTTATAACAATGTATACGCATATATACAAATTAAAATTTTATCAATATTATTCTAATTAAAAAAATGTTAGAAAAGAATATTAGAAAAAATATTACATAATTAAAACAAATTATATACAAGAATTAGATATAATGTAAACAACATTTTTTGCTAATATTTTTCTATGTTAGTTGCGTTCAAGCTTTCTTCTGCAAAAAAATGAAAATCCAGCAAAGTTTAAAGCCATCACGAAATTATCTTATCTTCATTTATTCAGTTACATACTGTTTGAACTGTAGTGCACGGATGGTTTCCGTCAAACAAAGGTTTTTTTTTCTTTCACAAAGGATTAAGATAACATAGTGGACATTGTCAATATGCTTTAAGTTGCTTAAAGACGCGTTTAAAATTTGTATCTTTAAACCTAGGCTTCGGTTTCCTTGGAATTGTGAATATTTATATCTCCTAGTTTACAATACTTTGGACTTATCTGTAAGTTTAACATAAAATTAAAAATGCCAAGCTATTTCTGTTCTTTTTACCTTTCTTCGTGTTTGTACAGAAGCTCTTGCGCTATCTAGATAAAAGTATTGGAAGATTATAAATGTATATGAAGAAACTAGCAGTTGGTAAATACCACCATTGCGTATCATGCAATTTAATTTTTTGTTTTTTTCTTTATAATATATACTATAATAAAATCTATATAAGAGTTAAATATGTTATATTTAATACTTATAGAATTTATTTTACAATTTTATTAATATAAATTGCTTCTATCTGAGCAGATAAGTTAGCTACTGTCGGCTATATACCTTTAGAAGTACTCTTCCAAAAAAAAAGGATTTACTGTTTCAGTCGATATTTCAGTTCAAACTGAAATCTTGCGTTGCATATTTAATATGAATAAGTATTATTGTTAATTTAAATTTATTGTAAATTGATTTTACAACTGTAGTTATCTCTACACATTCTATATAATTTACTAAATTATATCTTAAAAAAATTTGCTACATAATATAAATATTTACTCTGCTATAGTTTGTAAAATATATTATAAAATTACTAAAACTATAAAAGTTGCGATTTAAAATTTTAATTAATATTTAATTTAAATTAATCATACAAATCATTGTTTGTATAAATACAAAATACAAGTTAATGTAGTATTCTTAATGTAATTTTATTCTTGTAAGACGCTTTTTCAATGAATATGTTACAGCTGTTACCGTTTTGTATATTTTTTTATTTCATCTTTCTTAATATAATTTACAAAGTTGCTTATTAACTTTCATATAAATCTAAAAATATAGTTACTGATATAAGGAATAAACTAATAACGTAGAAAATAACAGGAAATTGATTGCTCGCACGTTTGTAATTTTCAATGCAGGCTCTCGTTGTACGCAGTATATTGTACATTGCATATATCACTATACATTAAATTGCATCGCAAAGCACACCAAATGTGTCTTCTTACATGCTTTTCTCTTTTCCTTTTTTTCGTCTTCTTCGTTGCTTTTTTTCTTTTTGCGCTCTCTTTATCGCTATCACACTCACTTTCCCACACACATATACACTCGTACGGACACACATACACACACACATTGTACATTTTCATTCTTTTTCACATATGCATACATATAAAAAAATTACATTTGTGTTTGAAACATAGATTACTAACATTATCATATTAAGTCATATCTGGATGGAGTTTTAGAACTAATTTCACTTGACTACTTTCGTACGTAACTTTCATACATTTTCATATTTTATAACTTGAACACGTGATACAATCTTGTTATTAATATTCATTTGATAATTGTGTTCTAATTAGTAATGTAACGTTCGAATCCCACACTTTTGGAAAATTCGTAGTATACCTAAAGTATAATAATTACATTATTATTATTACACATATAAAACATTACGCAAATAGTCTCATGTACAATTACTCGACTATTCGGATGGCGAATGTAAAACATTCATATCAGCTATTTATAAAATTCATGATATTCCTCTCACAATGTTTCGCTGTCATTAAAACAACTTGGAAATAAATTAAATTAATTTATCAAAAAAAAATCAGATTTGGAATATCTTTAATGATAGTAATTTCAAATTTGTTTAATATTAAACTTGTAATTATAGATATAATGTTATAAGCATATATCCGTAAAAAGAATAGAAATTTAATTTAATTTATTTCTAATAATCTCGCGCAAAACAAAGCGTTGTAGAAATGATTGTTCGCTTTTAGACAGTCCTTAACGGAATATTGAATTTTCAGTATTTATAAAAATCTATGTACTTTATAATTAAGAAAGACGACAATACATTGCTATTATTAAATATCATTTCAAGCATAGAGTATATTTTGTACCCGATTATGTTGTATTCTTCATCCGTAACGCGCGTTAACGCATAGTTGGCCAAATCATTCGAACATTCATCGAAATTTTATTTAATCACAATGGACGCTTTAAAAACGGAAAGCTATTCTAGAATGTATATTCGAGGGATCGTTCTGGATTCTTACTGGATTCTTTAAAATCCAGACTGAAAAGAAGATATACCTTTGTGTTGTAGGCGTTAGAGGCATAGTCCGAAAGGGTCGCCTCTGCGGTCGAACAGTATACAGTTTGGGTCTCACAAAAGGACCATTAATGCTTCTTCGAGTCGAGGGTACAGGGTGGGGAGGGAGGGGAGAAGGGGAAGAAAAAAATATTGATATTCGTCTAGGGTCGGAATATTTTTAGAAGGGAAAAGCAACGGCAGCAGTAGCAAGGAGCAGGTATTTCGCACGCGGATCGAGCAGGTACAAAGCCGTATTGCACCTGCCACGGTGGCACAGGCACAGGTTATTACCCCGACCGCAAAATTTGCATTATCCCCTCTCTCGAACAACTGCGGGACAAAAGAATACGACTTCTCGTCGTAGTCGCAGTTTTCTTAATATCTTCTGGACTTCCATTTTCCCTATCACATCGTTATCGTGTGATTCACGCGTGTGTCGCAGAAAGTATCGTGGTTTCTACAACTGTAGCATGAAGTGAGAGCACCTGTTTTTTAACGACGAACTATTAAGGCACATTTTTGGTATATATTTATTCTAACCGTCTCATTCCTAGGAAATTATTTCTCAATATTGCATTCAAAGTTATGTAATAATGAAAATATCTTCTTGTTACGTATTTTTGAAAAATTATCTTATTTAATATATAATACATAATTTTTATATGTAAAATTATTATTTTGTATATTATGCAAATATCCGTATATACAAAATTATAATTTTATAGTTTATATTTCTCTATATTATTACTTGTATATTGGGCATAACAGAATAACATACAAATATATGCATATATTATCTAATTATGCCTAATAATTTTGGATTGAGAGGGTTAAGTTTTTCCGAGTCTAATAACTATTTTAGAATTGCGAGCGCACGCAGAATTTTAACAAAATTATGGAGATATCTTTCTCGTCTGCTTATCTTTAAACTCTCTCATTTAAATTCTCTCATATTTACATGAAAAATGCATTGCAATAACATATGCATAAATAACAAATAAGATCTTTCGGCAAATTTAACAAGTTATTAGCCATATTCTCACGTATTCCAAAAATATCATAGAATTCATAGAATCTTTAGAAAGACTGTTCTTTGTGAAGACCGGTACCTCTACTTCGTGTAATCCATAGAGCCTATATATAAAAGAGAAATTCAAGCACAGGAAAACTACCTGCGACAAATTTTCTATCGACCCATTATATCCGCAATGGTGAAACCCTGACGTGCTGGTGCAGGTCTAGGTGGTGGTGGTGGCGGTTGTGGTGTTGGTGCTCTCGGTGGTCTAGCTATTTCCTTGTCACGTTCCCTATTACGTTCTCTTTCTCTGTTTTGCTCCATCTCTCGTTCTCTCTCGCGCTCACGCTCTTGAAGTTCTAGAAATACTCTGGAAGGACCTGGGGAGCCAATTCTTCGTCGGTAAGAAGCCAAAATGAGTGGGGGTGGTGGCGGAAGGGCAGCCGGTGGATTTTGAGTGACAGAATGAGCCGCAGAAGCTCCGCTGGTCACCGTCGATGTCTTTACAGCGGGTAATAAATCCCTTCTAATCTGAAGTTGAGGTCTCTGAGGAAGAGGTGGTGCTGATGCCGATGCTGTAGGCGCAGGTGGGGGGACTGAAGATCCTTGGGAAGGATATCCAGACGAACTAGAAGATGCAGAAGATACGGACGGTGTTGTGGACGTCGATGAGGAAGATGGTCCAGGCTCAGGGCAATCCTCTTCGGGACTGTCATCGTCCCTCAACGCCTCTTCCAGTGCCTCTGGAGGAACGTCGCCCACGGCGTGTGTCAATGCGTGTCTCCTGAGATCGCAATTTCTGCGGAATACTTTGCCGCATGACGTACATTCGTAAGGCTTGTGGTCCGTGTGCGTTAAAAGATGCGTCTTGAGATTACTGCGCTGATTGAAACTTCTCGCGCAAACAGGGCATTTGTGTGGAGATTCTTCCATGTGCAAAATCTTGTGAACTGCTAAAGTACGACTCTGACAAAAGCCCTTACCACATTCACCACATTTGAAAGGCTTCTCCTTGCTGTGGATATACCTAAGGGAAAAAATAAAAATCAAGAAATAACAATAGTTAATAAATAAAAAAAACTACATTCTATTTATTATAATTAAAAATTTTAAAAATGTTATCTTCATTTTATTTTTATCTGTTATTTATTTGTTACCTTTATTGCAGATACTTAATATTACAAAACAAATTAATACAATATAAACATACAACAAAAATTTAAATAAGTTAATTTATCATATACTTTTTATGTGAAGTTAATTTATTTAATTCAACCAATTGATTCTAATTAATTTAACAAAGAACTGTATATTGTACCTGTGATCCCTAAGATGATCCTGCCGCCTGAACGCCTTGCCACATATGTCACAAGAATACGGCCTTTCGTCGGTATGAGTCCTCTCATGAATAAGAAGATTGTATGATTTCGTAAATTGTCGATTACAGAATTTACAAATAAACTGTTTCTTCGGTCTGGATGCCCTGCCAGGTGCTCTGAGTAACCTTCGATCCAGATGCTGATGGGCTAATGGACCACCCGGGGGATATAATGCGGAACTACCTGGAAAAGGACCGGCAAATACCGGATACCCAGGTGGCTCAAGAAGAGGATGCGGTGGTAGTAAGAGACCTCTCGCCAATTCTTTCCTCTTGTCGGCCATCATCGCCATGATATCGTAACTCGAGGAACTTTTTCTGGCTACTGAAGATTCAGGGCCGACTTCGTGTTCCGAATTCGTTGACGACGAGGAAGAGGGCGGTGGCCCCGGTAGATGGGGATGTATTTCACCTGGATACGGAGTGAGTTGTAATCTTGAAGGCACCACAGGCACAAAGGCTGATGATTCTCGGTGATGAGCATGACCCAGACCAGTTACCAAGCTGTGGCGGTGATGGTGATAGGCGAGAGTGCTAGATGGATCAAATCCTCTTGAGGTTGACGCCGCGCTAGAATTGGAGGATGACGAGGCTGCAGAAGAGGGGCCTGATCTTGGAGACTGTCCAAGGCCTAGGTCCCGACCTCTGCTTGTCTCCTCTGAAACCGTGGCCGAAGCCGACGTAACTACGATGTCGGTTGGCATACTGATTGCACCTAAAAAATTTTAAAAATCGTTAATTACCCTGATAAATTAATAAAGATAAAATTAGTATAAATAACATAATCAATTCTTTGTTCCACTGAACGTGTGATTCTTAAAATATCTGTTTATGACTATATATTTCCGAATTTCTATATTTAGATTTGCGCTCGTTTTTGTACAAATAATCGTAACGCAGTCGTGTAAAATCAAGCTAATAATCTCAAATTTTTTAATCAAGATGAATTTCTTTTAAGCATTGAGAAATAGACGCAATGCTTAATACAGGCCGTATTCCGATATATGTATATTACCAGTATCGAAAATTTATAGTATACGTAACGTGAACTATAGATTTTAAGTATCGATAATGTATATATATATATTGAAACACGACTATTGTTTAATATTTTTTAAATATTAAATATCGGCGAGTGTTTACAACTATAATTAAAGATATCAAAAAACTTAATATGTATATTTAAAAATTATTTTTTATTTCTAATAAATTTATTAAAATTATCCTCTAAATACCTTTTATGCTTTTTATAAATCATTAAATATAAGAAAATGACATGATATATACAAAAATAATTAATGTGATAATTAATACATATTTAAATCTAATAAATATATTAATTATTCATTAAAAACTGCAAATTTTATTAAAAATATTGAATTTTTATGTTTGTGTGTATTGCACTATGTTTCTATATATTATACGATCTCTACAAACCTATATAAAAGTTAAGATAACAATTTAAATAAAAAAAAAACATACATAAGAACGAATTCAACACGAAAAATTCTTGTTTTAATTCTGAATTATCTCTATTTTGACAATAAGTTGTTAGACATTCTTCATAAATAATCATACATACATACATGCGATATATTGGTATAATTATTTATGCCGAGTTATAATTTATATAAAAAGATACAAAGGAAAAATGGCAACATTTGGGCTTTAGAAAATCAACGCAATAATAAGCGATGCGTAATCGTTAAATAAATTACAAATACTTTAATTTAATAAATTTACAAAGATTCAAAAAACAAAAGTTTCGGCTATTCTAACCTTCAGCGTATCATGTAAGAGTCAAATTACAGTTTTCCAAAAAAAGGCCTACAAAGCACGTAGAAGCACAAAAAATAGAATGGCAGGTCAGAAGAAGATCTAACGTGTATTATATTGTACTGGTAAGATGGGCTTGATTCCAAAGGTATTTCTTATTTTTTTCAATAAAAAAAAGATCAAGGAATGCATTAAATTTTAAAGATGCATGTACCTAAACTGATAAAAATAATTTTTCCGTATCGTCGTAATTAACAGCGCTATCATTTTGTTTTTTCAAGTTTATAATATGTTGAACATTCCTTGACGCATAGCTTAACTCTTTATATGTTTACTTAAGAAATAGAGAGACGTGTAAATAATTTGTAGTTTATTCGTAGATTTTACGAACGTCTAATGGACATCGAGAGAACCACTGTACTCTAGCTCACCGTAAACTTTCGCAATCGTATAGGAAATGGGTACGGACAGCGTTTAAAGAGGCTTTTTCTTTTTATTAATCACATCTCGCAAACTCGTTTTACCTGCGAAATCGCACGTATATTGTTTCGCAAGTGGGCTTTTCAAAGGACGGCAGACGCGCAGCGATTTAAATGATAATTCAATGGTAAAGTGCTCATTCGGATCTACTATCCGGAATATCGATGCCGCGTACGTTTCACGAACGTGAACTGGTTATCTCGAACCGAGCACACCTGCCAACATGGCTTCCGCGGACCCAGTGGTCACGGCTAGTCCCAGCAGCCATGTTGGAATCGCGAATGTCCGTAGGGACGCAACGAGGCAGACACACGATTGCCCTACAAGTTCCTCTAAGGACTTCTCCAGATAGATTCCACCTGGGAAAACTCTCTCTCACCTGGAGGACGTTGATGGAGAAGTCTTCCAGGTCTCCCTTTCAGTGTCCTCCAGCAAACCACCAACGCATCTCTTCCTCCGCTCGAAATCCCTTATTGATCGATGTTTCAGTGATCAGCGACGGAAACATCCGTTATATACCTCCACGGACATCCACTATCGCACGACGAGGACTTGGAGAGGTCTTCGGCCGTATCACTCCTTATCTATTTCCCGTGTACACGTAAACACACATACACTTCACGCGGTAAGCGCGGAGTAGACGAGCAGCGCGATTCCTTTCGTCGCACTTCCGATTCTGCTCCGATCTCGGCTGGTGAACCGCGAAAGGAACAAGGCGTGCGGCGACGCGCTCCTCTCTCCCAAGGTCGGTACCCTAGAAGCAACTCCGCTTCGAGAGGACGACAACTGGAGCGGGATGTCGATACGCGCGCGGCGCTCTTTCCTGCGGGAGAACGCGAAGAAGCGCGCGAGTAACTGCGTGTCGGACGCCGCCAGGTAAGCTTCCTCGGCTCACACACCCACGCAGGTAAGGCTCATGCACACCTCACGCGTACACACGCACACACGCACACACATTGGCGCGTACACCTATACACCAGGGCGACTCGCCTGGGAGTCTTTCCGTTTGGCTGCCGCTAGTAGCGCTGCTGCTGGATGCTGTGCCGCAACTCTAGAGCCGCCTTTGGTGCGAGAGAGGTGGGTTCCGGCCGGCTTGCGGTCGCCAGAGCGAGACCGACGGATAGCCGGAGAGCGAGCGGAGAGAGGGTGGACCGAGGGCACGCGCGGGGGTTTGCTGGTATCCTATCTACCAGTGCCTATGAAGCGATGCCGCGCAGGTTGAACGCAAGAGGTTTAGGTAGGGACGTGGTATGAGGGGCAGGTGCGTAAACGCGAAACCTGGCACCCTCTCTCTTCCTCTCACGGTCTGGTTCCGTCGCCGCTACCGTGGAATTTCCTCACCTCGGTGCATTCGATGCTCAGCCATGCCTGATACGTATACGCTGTAGATCCGAGTCCAAGATATGGTTCCAAGATTCCGGTAGTTCGACGATAGATGGGAATCGTTGAATTCGCGGACGCTCTAAACTAAGTCCTACTTGAACTAAGATCAAGTCAACGTTTACGAATCGTACGTTCTCGCCTTGTAAACTCTAGAACTCTCACTGTACCATCGTTACGATTCATTCTCCGGAGTAGCGCTTCCGTTTGCAAAGATAGACGCGCGACGCCAAAGTGGCTGAAGCAAGTTTGTCGCCGCGGTCCTCACTGTCAGATAGGCGGATGAGAAAACCGTGAGGCAGGTTGTAAACGCACCTGTAGGAAACCCGCGCCACGCCGGCACTGACGAAGGAGATCGGTCTTTGGTGGGCGGAAAGGGGAGTATGGTCCGTGCACCCCGCCGCCAGCCAGAGGCAGTCAGAGAGATCGAGTCTCGGTCTCTGTCTTTCATTCTCTCTCCCTGTCCTCCTCGATCTCTCCTTCAGCCACGTTCCATCTTTCTTCCCCGTCTTTAAGCGTCCCGCTTCTACCTTCGACTTCTTCGTTCCTTCGGTACCCCGCCATACCAGCGCAATGTTAGCCTCCCCGCGCGTTCCCACTGTCCTTCGGCGTTTCCCTTTTTCTTTTTTTCCCTTTCCGTCTCTTTCTACTGGCAGCAGCCGCCGACGCCCAGCCGGTTTTACACCGGCAAATCGATTCAACCTTACGTACGTCTCGCTGGAACGAGCGCGGTTCTAGTTCATGGATTGCGGAATTTGCTCCAGTTGGATGGAATAAGCGGCGCGATTATATTCGTCGTAGATGAGCCGTTGTTGGGTTGATTTGCACGAGACATGAATTTCTTGCTGCTACTGAATGGCCTTTTTTTGTCGTTTAACCGGCTATTTTTAGTCTATGGAGTAATGGACTTTTAGACTCCATAAAGAGAGAGAGAGAGAGAAAGAAACGCGGCGGCCACTTACAACGATTGGCTTCTCATTTAGTTCAGCATTGCTATCGTTTTATTCTTGTCAGGCGGAATAATCGCTCCAGATGTGTTCGACACTGTAAACTTTCTGTAATAAAGCTAAAACATTTTCATTTATTTACGATAGACCATCAACTATAACATACAATTTACGCGACATTAATTTTATAGCTACAATATACTTTATACGAATATATAGTGTGTTCGTATAATTAAACACGATTGATTTACATATGTTTGTATCTAATAAATTATAATATTATTTTCCGTTATTTTATTTGATTTATTTTATCTTATTGTATTTACATTAATTATTCTATGAATCCTAAGATATATTATAATTTGTAAAAAAATTTTACAAAAGTCAGTAATGACGTTTATTTTTGAGCAAATTCAAGTGGCAAATTTGATATATCGATCGACGAAATCCTGTGGATATCAGATCGAACTTCTTAAGTAATACTGCCGTCAGCTGGCTCAGACCAAGAAGTAATCGGCTAAAAATGTTTCCTTACATTCCTTTATTCTGTCGGATACATTAAGGATAAGGTCTCACCTGCTTGAAACATTGTCGATATAAAGTGTGATATCATGTTTCAGTCATTAATAGATATTAATAAAAAAAAAGACGAAAGCTTGTTATCGAAATATGTAACGGTACCGGACTAAAGTACTTTATTAATAAAAGTAGCGTATTTTTTTTATCTGAGCGAATGACGACAACCTCTTTTTAATGGCTGCTTTCTTATCGCATTTTTCTATTGACCATTTCGATCGTCATCTTGGATCTAACTGATCTGTTCGATAAATGTATTTACTACTTCTTGAGCAGTTTTTTCCAATATATACTGTATAAAAATCTGTTCTAGCGAGTGCGAAAGTTGCATGCCGCAATTCTAAATACCTACGTGTGCGCAATAATGTGGATAAAAGGCCAACAAACGAAAGTACCATGCAACTGAACATGTCTTGGTAATCGTAATATCGAATTTTTCTCACACTCGGTTGATATACACGTCCTGTAAAGCCCAGTGAACGGCATCGCCTCTTTCGAATTTTTTTATTAGCAAACCTCATTGCTGAAACGGGTTTGAACGTCTTTGGTCGTAGAAGAGGTATAACTGAGTAGTGTCGTATTACGTTATAACGCATTATAATCTGCGTGTCGAGAGAGCCGCGTCTACTTGGCGTAGAAACCATTCGGGACTGGATTACGCTACGAAAGCGCGACGTCGTAAAACTCACCGGCGCGGCGTCGTAGCCTCCCGTATAAACGAGCACGCGGCACGAAGCGTATGGAAATTGATAGTACGTATATATTTCTATGCCCGTCAGCTTTTCAAACGCCCGTAGCTGCTCCGCGCGAGTTGGATCTTGGTCGAACGCTGGAAGGCCCAGCCTCGTTGTCGGGCGATCTTCAAACGGTCCATTTGTGAATTCATTTCGCGACTCGTTCCGACACGGTAGATACCTGAAAGGGGACAAAGAGACACGGTGGAACGTTGACGAATCGGTCGGCGTGATCGTGTGTCGTAACGGTACGCGATGACGTACATCATCTCTTTTCCTAAAAGGTCGGGACGCCAAGTACAAGGCCGCCTTTAACTATTCTCGCGTGAGAAGAAGATCGCGCTTCAATGGGCGAGACTTTATATATTTACATAGCATTAGCCTTTTGTAGCAGAATGCAATGTGTGAATGGCATTGGCGCGTCATTGTTTCGGGCTCTGATTGACGGTACGATTCTCTCACTCGGCTTCCTCAACGTATACGCTAATTAACGGAATGTACTTGTCAGGCTAATTATAAGTTGTCGGCGTGAGACAAAAGTGTTGTACTTGTCGAGAACAAAATTCCGGAAGCCGTGTTGTAGAAATTTTTAGAAATTATAAACTTAGTTTAGATTGTAAATTCCAATACAGTTTAGATTGTAAATTCCAGCACTAATATTTTCTAAGATCTCAACTTGGTTGCTCAAATTTTTTGCTTTCTTAACTCGCTTGTAAACTTAGAATAGCTGATTTGTTAATAGCTTAGTACATGCCTTCTAGGCTATTAGGCTTATTATGCTATTATTTTATGATAATACCTCGCACGTGAAATATTGTTTATACTTTGTATAAAGCTGTCAAATACGAAAGGCCGTGTTGGTCTTTGTAGTATGAGTTTTATTAGAAAGGTGAGCTTGCCATTCTTCTTAAATAACTTTAATATCCATAATATCCATAATAATAATAATAATTTAGTAATATAATGCTATTTAATAAGAAAGATGTGATAGATATAAAAAAACTTATGTATTTCCTTCTAATTATTACAACTTGGAATTATTTTTATTTTTTAATAGATTTCAAGTTTTAATAAATTTATTTTTATTTTAATATTAGAGTTAAATGTATCATAGATAAGCAAAAACTATAATATATATTTACATTAAGGGACTCAACACAAAAAAAAAAGGATCTACTGGTCTACTCTATTTTTTGACACAATTTCAGAGACTCGAAAATAATGTTTCAAATGAATTTAACATACCAAACATTTAACGTCTTTTGGTATAAGAAACGGACAGCTCCGAATAAAATAGTTTTATATTTCAATGGTTCTTGTGAAATATTTGCTGGCATATATTTGGTAGAATAGTTTTTTCTTAATACTGCAGTAAATGAAAGAAAATGGAGTTGACCGGTTTTAGTGCCGAGCTATTGTAAAAAAAATTGTAAAAAAAAAAGGCGATGCAAAAAGTGCGTTATACAAAAACGTAATATGCGTGCGCGCACAATAGACATGGTCTTCAACGTTCGTAACATGGTTGCGAAGCATAAACCGAAGCTCATGGTAGCGATAATCCAATGCGTGTCGCGAGAGTTCTTTCACCGCAACCCGTTAAACTTCGCTCGAAGGTATCCAGCAGCCTAATATAAAATTAAAAGAGCTCTTTATACGTGTGTCGCACGTATAGGGAATATCAGGGTTAAAGCTCTCTTCCCTCATCCGAGCGCTCATGCGAGTATCCGTAGCGCGAATACGACGTTGAAGCGTTGTTACAGCGTGCAACTGCCTCTCACGTCGTTTTGTTCACTGAACTAGTTCCCTCTCCTCTTACCTCGCCGATTCATTCCATCACTACCAAGCTCACAATCTTACCACCACTACCATCGCTGCAACCACCACCATCTCACCACCACATCGCCACCATGGCCACCACCATCATCATCACTAGCTCGCCGTTGTGCGGCTGCAACAGCGCGATGCCCGCAGCAACGTCATCGAGATCACCATCTCGCTAGGAGACAGAACGAGAGATGGAAGTGGTACCAAGAAAGACAGCGAGAGTTCAAGTGAGGATTCCTCCGAAATCCGTCGAATCACTATGGAATTTCGAGCGGGAAGACGTGCAAGTCGATATTACGAGGTGTTCCTAGGATAATTATCTACGTTCCTCGCATAATTTCTTCTTTTCTTTTTTTTTTTTATCATTTTACATTTGTCACAAGTCGCGGAAGGAACCCGATGAAACTCTACTTTGTAGACACGGTACGACGACTCGCCAGCGAAAAAGAGAAAGCTAAGAAGAAAAAAAGAGGGAGAGAGAGAGAGAACGACGTGAATGTAAGCGCAACGGATGATGCGAGGAGTGGACGTGGAGCGCGCAGGCCTCGAAGTACGAAGAACACGGGCCGGCCGCCGCATACCTACACGACGCGTAATGAGAACATACCAGCATCGTTCGGCCTGCTATCTGCTATCAAACGGATACCACCGGTCCAGCCACGGACGAAGCGCGCAACGCGCCCCAAGCAAGGCCCAAATTTATCTTGCGCGCATCGCCGCGCCGCACCGCTCGGCTCTTAAAAATCTCACTCGCGATATTTCATTGCGATCATCGTAATTGAGATCTCGGCTTTTCAGCTATTCGTTCAGCGGTTACCGTCGACTCTCCGCGCTCGGCTCGGATATATGCATTCGATCGATCGTGCCCTTCGATCGTGCCGCCACGTCGGGTCTTAATCATAACTCCCGATGATGATTCTCGCCACGGCGAGCTTCGCGCGATGCGAAACGGAATCGCAATTTCAGTGTCGCTAAAACCGATGCTGTTTTCCCACAGCTCTTAATTAACTATCGACATCGACGAAGTATCGCAATTTTTTATTTGTATCAGATAGAAGATATCTCCAAAATGAATAAATGTATGATATTAAAATAATGTCAAATATATAAATTAATCTGAAATATCAAAAGGCAGGAAATTCTATAAAGCATGAAATGTCATTTAATTATCAAATTTTCGGGCTTTGATATAATTAATTTTATATCAATGTATCAATTTTATTAAAAATAAATGTGATATATATATATATGTGTGTGTGTGCGTAAATTATATGGTATGACATTTCGTGTTCCACCTTGTATATAAATTTTTATTCTTAAATAATATTTTTAATAAATTAATACTCTTAAGAGGGAAGAAATTTAAAAGTATTGAATAAATAACATATACATCTCAAATTGTATTAAATTTTCTATTTTATTATCTGAAATTTTGAGCGGTTGACCAGGCTTCGTTCGATTTTTATACAAGCTTTCGTTTTTAAACGTGTCGTTCTCTAATACACTCTAGTCGACGCGCCGACCGTGAAACAATGTAGTTCGTAACGACGAGATCGTCGGTGTGCCTTGTTCTTCGCGCCTGCATCTTCTTCCTGTTTTTCTCTTCGCTGCCTCTTCGTGTTTGCGGCGGTCGCGTTCATCGAAGATGCTATTAAATTCAGCGCCATGCCGTCGCGACGAGAGCGCGCGCTTTGTCTCGTCCGCTTAAACCTATATCTATCGTTCCTTTCTCGCACGCATAGGATTGACACATTGAGAATTTCGCACAGTTATACAGTGCGGAAAAACGAGAAATTATGTTTCGAAATTATCCACAGCCTTGAAATCTTAACTGATTTTATATTAATGTTCTTTTTTTTTCAAATAAAAGCTTAATTCAATTTCGAAAAAATTATCGATTTTTTCGTTAGGCTTTTTTCAAAATAGTTGATATAAAATAGAGGCTAAAATACAGAAAGTATTTATAATTTTAATTTGATTTATATTAAGTTAAGTATAAATGTAATTATTTTTAATGGGGCAAATTATTAATATAATATTACAATTACAACATTATAATAAATCCAATATGATCGTCATAAACACTAAAAATGTTATTAATATAAATAAATCTAATACTATATATGAATAGATTTATACAGGAGTTGCATGTGAATACATATTTTTAAGGTCGTTAATTGTGAATTAATTACAACAATTAAGAACATAGTTGCAATATTAAAAAATTCAAAATAGCTAATTAAGTAATGGATACAAAATTAAAAAATGTTTAATTTTTGATAAAAATCATAAAAGTTTTCAAGGTCGTTAATTACAAATCTAAAACCAAAGTTGTAAAATTCAAAATAACGCATTCAATATAACAAATGCCTCTAAATTAAAAATATTTTTTTATTTTTTATTTTTGTGAAAAATCACATATTATGACTTCAGAATTATAATTTTTATTCTTTGAACTTTTTGATCTAATTTATTTCGATCCGTTCATTATTTTGAGATGTGATTCTCCTCCTTTTCCTCGTTTCTTTCCTCCCTTCCCTTTATATTCTATGTGTGAGGAGGTATCTAGGACGAAAGTGGAATATTCATATAATACATAAATATCAGTGTGTGTTCAGTTAAAAGATAAGTAAGAAATTGTTCAAAATTTTAAATACGTCTTTCAACATTGTATACATGGATTTGATTTATGGAATGTATATTGCCATATATCTTATCGGCTAAGTTTTTGTAGGTGAGCTGGAAAATAATAAATAATGGCGATGTGAAGGAAACCAAGAATGTTCGAGGAATTTTGAAAGCAAATAAGTCTATATATGTAGATAATTTAGAAAAAAGTTCTGGATTATCCACCAATGACTGAAATACGGCGAGAAGATTTTTCAGAAACTTTAACATGATTCAAGGATAACTGGTGTTGAGGAAGTCCTCACTCGAAGATTTAGAATTATTCTGCAGAAAATACACGCACACTTGCTTACGAAAAAGATAAATACTGTTAAATTTGAAAATTATTTATGCTTTTAAAACTGCAGAACTATAAATTAAACTTTATTTTTTATACTACATGCTTGCTTTAGTACACAAATTTTTTTCATGGGAGCAAAATTATAGATTCACATTTATTATTACCAATCGGTGAGTTATCTGAAGAAACACAGGAAGCACATAACAAAAATTTCAAACGATTTAAAGAGTCTACACTTGAAAACATTAAATGTAGAGATGCAACAAACGACGGTATAATTAAGAAGCTTTTAACTTCGTCTGATTCTTACATAAATAGCCAGCGGAAAGAATGGAAACGCCCTTCGAAAGCTGTTAACGATGAAGCTCAAAAGTCATTGTCGGACTTTTGTGATATGTTTGTGAAGCAAATATTGTCGTACAAGAGAATAAGTATAGCTATTATGAGTACTTGCGTAATAGGACAAATACCCAGAATACTCGCGCAAATAATCAGCAATCTTAAATGTTGTAATATAATCTTTCACAGAAATAAAAAGTATTTTTAATTTAAGCATTTGTCATAATGAATATATGTACTATTTTGAATTTTGCAACTATAATTAGATTCATTATCTGTTACATCAAAATCATACATGTACTAATTTAATACAAATTAGATTAAAATTGTAAATGCTTTCTTTTTTCAGTTGCTATTTTACATCTGCTTTTTTAAAAATATGCCTAAATCTTAAAAATTGGCTTTGACAACTTTTTAAAAATTGAATAAGCTTTAATTTAAAACATATTAAAATCAATTAAGATTTGAGGGCAAAATACGATTTTTCATTTTTCTCCCATGTGCGTCATCCTGTTGCCGTTGTACGTTAACTTGTTTTCAATATGTTTATCTTTATCAATATATAAATAAAACACAATACACGCTAGTAAAAACATGTTTAAAAAAGGAAATAAGTTTGTATAATTTTTGTGTATTATATTGGTATCCAAAGAAAGTTTAAAAATAAAAAATTTTTTTCAATGTTTTTAAGTGTCTCTAGATCATCGACACATGTTTTAATGATTCAGTTAAATCATTTGCAATCGACCTTTTAACCCTTTGTTTGCAATCTTAATCTTTTTTGCTCAAAGTCGCAAGTGAAATTTTTCTCTTAAATTTTATCCTCATTTTTTCTCAAATTTCAATTTTTATTAAATCAACATTTAAGTAAAAAATTATTTGGTAACGTAACAAAGATGTTGGAGAGTAACCTGAATTTTTCTACATTTTTCGAAAGTTTATTAGAACAATAAAAACGTTATAAGAGTACTCATAGATACACATTTCCAAATTTTCGATATCAAATAAAATTATAAATTAAATACTTCTTGTTTAATTTTTTACTCAAAATATACATTCAATATAAATAAAGTTTCCTAGACATTTTGATTGGAAAATAATTGAAATAATCATTTCTTATTAATCTGTGTGTTATTTCTATATCTATAAAATGTGTGCCGATAATTCAGAGACACCCTATATGCACCAGTAAGAGCGGACAGGATCAGCCTGAACTTGATGTGCCAGCGTAGGGCTATCTTCTCGTTAAAATGTATATACGCCAGTCTCCTCGTACTTTCCTACTATACACGCGAGAAGATGAGCGCGATTTTCAACAGATACGCACAATATCTTGGGTTTTCTGTTTCTATCGGATAGATAATTGCGCGTGTTCACACAATCTGGACACGCCCGCACACACGCGATCCTTTTATTTCTCTCGTTTTTACAGGTAAGCCCCGTAGTTTTCGTTCGTTATAAATATTGGCGTTGGTAAGAATAGCGATATAGGTAATGGCAATTCCACATGCACATGTGTCGCATATGCGTAACTACCGCTACGCATGCACGTACGCATTTTACGGCTGGCGAAACGCATCTCTTTTTCGCCGTTAGAATTAATCGATCCGATGAATCTGTCGCTTGTTTCTTGAAGATCTTTCCTCGTAAAGTTATCTTCATGTGCGCATAGAATTTCAGCGACAAACAACCTCGGAGGACTTTCGTTTTCTCAATTATATCGAGATTGCCGCGAATCATATTATATAATACTTAAAGTTCTTTTAAAGATTTCGTTCTTTTTAATGTTCATTATTTTACTACCATGTTTTGATCAAAATTCAAGTATGCAAAATTAAAGTATTGTGCTAATAATGGGATGTGCAATGGACAGGATGGAGATTAAATGGGAAAACTTGACGCGCGATGAGATCTGAAAATTTATTACTAAAATTGGAATCAGTATAATTTTGATGAGTTCCGATTTTGATGGAACGGAAACACAAAAGTGTCCATTCGTTCGTTCATTCGAGAGAAAGAAACGCAATATAAATAACCGACATAAAGTATATTTCTTTACCCCCATAGCATTCAACTCATCAAGATTATATCGATCTTTCTGCTCAAATGGTCTCGGTGACGTTCGATGGAATTGCATTACTGCTGATAAACAATTCCGACGACACAAGACAATTCCGAACACAAGTTATCTTGTTTTAGCGTTAACTTTTATTTGAACAATTTAAAGTAACGTCACTGTTAATCAGCAGTTACAGTAATGATCATGACGATGAGACTTAATAATGTTGTTGAAATGAAAGAATCTTGGCAAACATCCACGAGCGTGTGGTGATCGTCGAGGTAACAACGGCGATCGTCGCGGATAATCCACAACGTGTTAGGAACCGGAAACGGATACGGACGAGGATTTCCTTGGACGATCTTCGCTACTGCGACTCGTTGGATTCATCGTAGGGCGGATTGTTTCGCATCAACCTATTTTTATCCACCGATCAATCGAGTATTCAAGGGCGGCCAACCACCTGAAATAATAGTAGAAAATTATTTTCGGTAGATATACACTAATAATAAGGAAAATAAATGTCAAAAGTTTTAATTAATTATTAAATTTTAAAAAGAAAAATATATTACATTTGCATTTATTCTGTGTACAAAAAAATAATCCTAATAACCAGACATATATCTTTATCCAAACATTTACGCAAAATTTTATTTGTTATTATTAATCTTAAATGTTTTTTTTTAAATAAAATATTATTTAATTGTAATCTTTAAGTACGATTAAATTATCATATTGTAGTAAAAAAATATTTTAGATTAATAATAAATTTGGTGTAAATGTCCGGATATACGTATACATGTCCGATCACTAGGACTTTTATCATATTGGAGTTGAAAATGACTGATATCTGCTTATTTACCGTTTTTTATCCATTTCTGATTCGCTAGCGAAGATATAACTTCTTTGCGTGGGATCCGGTGGTTGCAACTCAAAAGCGTGCTTCCTGCCGCCGGAACTCGGAGCGCTGCTATGTACCCTGAAGCCGTGTAGACACGCCACGCCAAATGCTTTGTCGGCGTTGGCGTCATCATAGAAATATAGTGCGGCGTCCTTCAGCACGCAATATCGCCTGGACCAACCGGTGGGCGAGGACGTTTTCCGTGCGTGTTCCTGTTGTTTGTTCAAATACCCGAAACAATCTGGCCTCTGAATAGCGCACGCAGCCATCTCTCTCATTCTTAGCGAAGAGTCCAGCCAAGTGTCAATCTGACGAAAGCATTGAGTAGTTATTTAAAAAATTGGCTAAATGAATGGGAAAAAGTAAACAAGTTTATAAAAAAATTTACAAAGAACATTGTACGTGTATATGTGTTTGTAGATATACTTTATACAAAAATTATATTTAAAATGTAATTATTTTAAATAAATAGTCGAAAAGACATTAAACAATTCGTATAGCAATTCACTTTGCATTACCTGATTGTTCCTCTCGACAGCTTCGCGAATAACCGTAATCCATCGAGCTGCCGCTTCTTCGGTATCGGCCGCCAATCGTAGTGTTGGAGCACCTTTTTTCTTTATCGCGAAACCGTGCACTCTCAATTCAGGCGTCTGCTCCACATCGTACTTGAGAAGCATTACCGCTCCCACCGGTTGCGAATCCTGTTACGATAAGTGCACTTTAAATCGAAATTGACTCTCGACTTGCGTAAATCAATTCTCGGCAATTTCCACTTCGAATCTTCAAAATTACATCGATTCTATTTTTTACTTTTAAATAAAAACTAAAAAGGTATCCCTTGTTTTATTTTTTGTTAAATATACCTGGAGATATTTCCTTTGTTATGATTTTTCATAAAAATTCTCTACGTAGATATTCGCAGGTGCCCGGTACGCAATAAGCTAACGTTACAAATTTGCTTTTAAAAGTAATAAATTTCATTTACCGCGTCAGTCTTATAACAATACAGGCAGTTGTCACGACGAAGAGCGAACCATCGTCGAACCCATTTTTCCGTACTCGACGATGTGGATTTTCTCCATAAGTATCCCGAGTAGAGTGGTGCTTCTTCAACGCTCTCCTTCGCTCCGGTGCGTGCAACACGCGGCGCCAACACGTTGCAAGTTCTTGCGACTTCTAATTCCAGAACATCCGTACCGGAGTGCGCCAGTCTTACGACCTCCGAGTGCGTGGCGTCCATAACGCTTCTGCCGTTCACCGACATGATGATGTCGCCAACCTCGAGACCGGAACTCTCCGCGGGCGTGTCTGGCTCGATCGCGGAAACTACCACGGGCTTCGAGCCATGAATACGGAATCCAAATTCGCCGCCAGCTTCGCGTTTCACAACTACCCTCTTGTCGCTTTCTGCAAACATTAAGTATATAGCTACAGCTTTTTCTCACGAAAACAAGGAAATTAGAAAGTTGAAACCCTTCGCAATTAGCAGAATTATCTTTTTTATATTTTTAGCGAATTTTGCATTACAAAATTTAAAATTAACACATATATTTTATCTTTTTTATTACATTTGTTAAAAAGAAATATTTTAAAATATTGTTAAATCAATTTCACAGATTGTTACTTATTCGATGGTAATTATAATTATTAATTTATTTAACACTAAATACACTTTAGTAATACACTTAAATATTTACACTTACAATTTGGCAAAGAAAATTTAACTAATCTCAAATTTTATAACAGTTATTTTGTATATTATAATAATTATTCTATATATAATACTTTCTAATATTTATTAAATATTATATACCTACTAATGTTTATGAAGAAAAACGCACATTATATTCTTTTTATCATAATTTCGTATGTTGAAACACAAAAGATTAGTACATTTTAATTCCTCTTACAGTAGCATTTAATATGCAAATCCGAGCGGATTACATTTTGTCGCGAAGCTTATAATATACTTGGACAAAGGGACTCGCGTACATGAAGTGGTTTAAATTGTTAAGCCTCGCGCTTTACAGCCATGCTATGTGGTATCGAGTGACGTATCACAAGAATAGTGCGACACGATTATGTCCACGCGAGCACAATCGGGCAAGCAAATCGGTCGCTCTAGATCAGAAAAGGGCCGAAGCGGAAGAAAAATGTATCGACGATGGCACGCGACGTAAACGTTCAATGCAAAAGGCGCCGGGTGCCGCGTCAGCATGAGCTACAAACGTAATCGAGCATATTTAGAGCTCAGACCTTTTCCTTCGTGATACAGAGGTGACTCCGGTCGCCGTCATCGTACCACCACAGTGCCGCTTTTATTTTTGCGCCATTGCAAGCTTTGTCCATTTTAGTCCTCGCTTTGATCATGAACGTGAAAGACGCTGGAAAAAGCACGACTCGTGCGCGCGAAGTTCGTCATATACGGCATCATAAGCACTGCCGGGTATGGATATACATAGAGGCAGTGGTCGAGAGGTAATGAGGTGGTGTAATACCCCATGTGTCCCCTAGATTCATCGCCGTATGTCCCATCTATGGATGCTTTGATCGATTTGAGCCCGATTAGAAAAATGTCGCGACACCAATAATGCCATAATCGTAAATGTCAGGCGTAAAACGTTTATCAATGAATTAGATCTTCTTACGATACACGAGTTGTACTAGATACTTTGTGATGGCAGGTGCACTTATTGAGACATTTAAATCATGCCTCGGCAATTCTTGGCCGACGTTCAGTGTCGTTAGCGGTACGCCTTTTAACTTTTGTATCGAAATATAGCACCTATGCTATAGTTATTTGTTCGTCGTTAATTTGGCGCCACATAGTGCTTTATGAATAGAAATTAAGTCATAAATATAAATTATCTCCGCAGTCTCTTCAAATAATTGTAAGACTCTCTAGAGAATGTCGTAATTATAATTAACTGTCGTTTGACCGAAAAGGTAACCTCCACTAAATGTTACGATTCAAAAGAAAGAAGATTTTAAAAGGAAATATCTTGTTTTATATACAAAGAACGATTTTGGTAAAATATTTAAAAATTTAGCTAAATACAGATGTGAAAATAATTTTGTTGGACCATCAAAATAATTACGTAGAAATCTTAAGCTGAACAATGCTGCAAAAAGTTTTAACGTTCTAGTAACCAGTTTGTGCGTCCTACATAATTGTTTTAATGCTCCAACAAAATTATTTTTAGATCTGTATCTACGTAGCTAAATTTTTAAATACCTCAGCAAAACCGTTCTTTCTGTGTATTAACATATTTTTTAGAATAAACGTTATCGATCGTAACGTATTGATGTATTGAATCTTAGTATGATTTGTACATTGCAAAGTTTCAACTTTGAGAAGAAAAAAAGTGGAGTAGGTGTGTGTATGTGTGTTGATGGCTAATCTATTAGTATGTCTAACATTTTTATGTATTATGTGATACATGTATAGTTATATATACATAAATACCTACACGGTTAAAACACATATTGTGTATTATAGATCCGATTAGACCCAAAGTAGCAGCTTTCAAATGATGTTACAGAAAAATGTTTCTATTTTTAAATATATTTATGGAGATATTTGATCAGTGTTTGATAAGTTACAAAATATCATGAAGTCAATTTGACTGAAACAACTTTTTCCATACAATTAGTACGAGATCAATTAATACGAGATCTTTTAACGTTGAAAAAATTCTGCTTAAAACATTAACGTAAACATCATTCGTCATTACTGATCAATCCAACTGTCATTTTTACTTCTTTTTCCAAACATTTTTTTCTATATTTGAAAATAAAACTTCATCCCATTACCTGTCGTCGTCACACCAAATTTCGCCAAAGCTTGACCCTCCCTACACCAGACTCTGAGCATGCACTTAAGCAGCTCCTCCAGAGCTCGCTTCAATGTCACGTCCTTGTCCACTTCCGTCGTGCACTCAGAACCGGCGGAGTTGCACACCATCGTCGGTTGTCAACGGAACAAATTCAAGACAGCAGGAGATTTATCACTCGTGAGCTGTCTTCTTCTCGAATTCCTCCACTTTTTCGATATCGAAGAGAAATTAATCAGACCACAAATTAAAATTGAGATTGAATTGGAATCTCTGACCATTTAAAGTTCGCTAAACTTATGTATTAATTTTCTTTCTTCTGATTAGTTAGAATTCAATTCGATCTCAATCTTAATCTGTAGTTTGATACCGGGAAAATGTCTTTCACCGCCACCGCACCTCCGGAAGACGAAGCTCCGTTCGCGCGCGGTCGAGGATGAACTCACGGGTGTACACAGAAAACGGCGGATTCGCGAAGACGATGTCTCGAGCCAGCAGCCTCGTGGAATGCGACTCGGCGCCCTGACCCACTGACTGCCAGCCAAAAGCTCCTTCTTCAAGTCACCGCCCCGCGCCGGTCCCTCCGGTACCCTCGCACGTTCCCGCGGTTCGCGAGCGCCGCTGCGCTTCTTCGTCGTCTTCGCGCGAGCACAAATCACTTCTCCCCTAACTTCGGTTTCCTTCTTCACCACGGACGAGCCGGACTTAACGTCTCGCTCGATGGCTGCTCGGGTGGATTATATTTAGACGACGGAGTATTACGCGGAGCTTATTTAAAGAATCGGGAAGAACGCCTCTCTCCCTCTGTACCGGCCTTTCTTTCTTTATCCATGTCTTTTTCGACGTGTTGTCATGACCTAATTCTTTTCTCTTCTTCTCTCGACCTCTTAATTTTAATTTCTGTGTCCCTTGCTCTAGCTCTCTCTCTCTTTTTTCTTCATAATTTGAATAATTTTGAATATTCATGATAACTCGCTTTGTACTCACGGTTATGAATATAATGTTATAAGTGTAATTTTATTATAATCCTTATTTCTGCATCTATTCAATTTTTAACTTGTATTATTCTCCACAATCTCTTTGATTGTCTTCAGAAGAATTATGTCAGATGATTGGAATAAATTTTATCCATTTAACTTTCTGACACCATGATCTATTTGTTTATGTATCTCTTCTACCTCATGTCACTTCTGTGATACCTCCTTTTTCCTTTTTCCTTCCTCTACTTCTTTTCCTACATTTCTTTTTCGCCTTCATCTTGCCCCCGTTAGCTCGTTATCTAAATCTCTTTTTTTATAGCAGATATATCACAGGATGCTTTCGCGAAACGGTTTAAGAATATTCTTCGGCGATGCGTGAATCGACGTTAAAGCGGCACGTTTGTGCTGCGTGGACGTCATCCGCCATCCGTCGAATGATCTCATGACGTAGAGATTTTGGAATGCGGCTTAAGAATTTCTAACATAGACACGAACGATTATAGAACAGCTGCACCGATAAAACCGTGATTAACGATCGTGCTAATAGGCGTTCACGGATTTACACTTAAAAGATTAACATCTCGAAAGTTCATATGATTTATGTACTTTTAAACTGGAACCATCGAGATATCAAGCTATATTTTTTATTATCATTTCTTTCAAACATTTTTCCAAATATTTTTCACTTGAGCTGTCATTTCTTATAAAGTTCTTCTAAGTTGCTTCGTTAAAAAGTTTCAATTTTTTTACATAGCCAGTAATCCATTATAAAATAACAAAACATAAAAGATATGAGAGAAAAAGAAAATAAAAACTTTATGTTAAATTTCAAAACTATTTTAGAAACTATTTTAATCTCCGACTTACCGAAACATTTCGTTTGTATCCTCTTGTACATTTCACCGCTGCTTTTTCGATGTACCATCCTATGCGTGGCTGCTTGATATCTCTTCTTAAAATTCTTCTCGCTCTCCGTAGATTCTTGAGAATCCCGTCGCTCCTTATGGATACTATCTTCGTCGTCACCATCTCTGCTGTCAGGCCTTTTCCATACGTGACTTTCCTCGAGATCCCCGATATAAATCCATTCGCTACTTAAGTACGGTTCTACATAAGTATCCTCATCTTCTCTTCCTATCATTAAAAAGAAATGACAAATATTATTCATTAAATTTTAAATTCATTAAATGCATTAAATGATAAATATATTATTTGTTCAATTTTACTCTTATTCATTCTTCTTTACTTAAATTTTACTCTTATTTTATTCTAACATTATTTATTTTTAAAAAAGTTTAAAATTTTATATTAAAAGTATAACTGAAAAATAAAATAAAGAAGATACAATTCAACCTTTCAAATGATGTATAAATTTGATTTAAATATTTTACTTTTTATCTCTAACATATATTTTTTAATTTACCTGTAAGAATTTCCATACTAGCGTCAGTACTTCGAGCTTGCAACCTTCTCCTGCCCATGTCATCGATTGAACCTCTACTTCCTGGTCGGGGAGTGGCTCTTTCTTCCGATTTAGCCCGAATATCCGATCTACCGGCACTGCTACGGCGATGTCTACGGTCTCCTCGATCTTCCGATCTGTACCTCTTGTCGAACTTCTTGTACAACCGATGTCCTGTAACGTGCTTGGAAGATGTTCTGTGTCCTTCTGGGGAGTCCGCAAAACCTGCCGGTGGTCGAACGATCTCTTCCGGCACCTCGGGAGTGAAGCAACAGGAGGGCACACACGATAGAGAAAGAAGGCAGATAGACTGACAGATAAGTAGATAGAAAGAAGTACTACTTCGCATACGTATTTAATTTTCTACGTGCAGTTGAGCATTTATGACATTACAAGTCTATAGAAATGAATAGATGCTAACAGCTCATGATATTCAAGTTCTGTATATTCTCGATTATTTTAATTTTTAAGACAAATATTTACAATCTTTTAAAAGACTTATGGAACACTTATTTATTTCAATAAAATTTATTTATACAAAAAGTGAAAAAAGTAGAATGAGATTTGATATTTTAATAATTATTCAAATATATGTAAACATTTTCTATTATTTAAGAAAATTATGTAAACTTCATAGATATTTTTATTTTAATACAAATGTTTTTACTTGTAATACAGTCTTATTTTTCTTTAAAAATTATGTTCGTAAAAATAATATGTAGGAAAATATATCAAAGTTAGTTTCAAAAGCAGAGCATAAATCTATACGCTATTTCTATAAGCGCTATTTATACAACTCATTAATATATCAAGCAAAAGAAAAAGTTATTTGTGTAATTAACATTTGTACAAGTAGACTACAAAAAATTAATGAGATTTTTAAGGGGTTAAAATCAACTATTCAGAGGAATACTACGACATTCCAAACGTCAAAATTTTTATGAAATAATAATGATTTTCTTGATTCAATATTTAGAAAGTTGCAGAAATTAAATGTGTAACAAATATACTTTGCATATCTTTTACTCGCAAGAAAATGCTTTAATTTGAAACTACAATAAAGCTATACAGAAATGTATTTTACGTTTATCTTTTTAATTTAAAAAAATTGTTACAAGAAAGCTTTTGATCGTAAGTAAGTACGGTATAATATCATTAAGTCCTATTAACTCTTTGCATTTAAAGTTTCCTCTTAGCTTAGACAATTCAAAGTAATTCTTGTAATGCATTATTAATATCGCATAAAAGTCAAAAACACAATTAGAAAGACTTAAAACGATATAAAATTGAACATATTTCCATTTCTAGAGAGCGCGTTCGAATGACGAAACAATATTGTCCTCGCAAAGAGGTCATCTCGGAGCAAAGGGTTAAAATGAAAGACAAATGAATAATGCACGATAAGTAATATATCACCTCTCTGCCACAATGATGACAGTGCGCAGCGTCCAAAGCGGCAACGGAGATGCAAGGCTGATCGGCGCTTTCGCTATAAAAGACACTGTCGCTGCCCGGACTGACGGATCTCAACGATTCCGCCGACAGTGCTTTCAGTCTCGCCTCCGGACTTTGTGCTTCTATGACGAGCGCTCGCTGACCATTGTGCCCTGGACTACGCTGATAACGTCCAGGACTCAAGCGACTAGAACAAACTATGTCGTCCGCGACACGGGACTTTCTTCGCGGTAAACTGCCCGTTATAGCCGCGTTTTTATCCTGCAACGCGATTGTTTATAGATATAGCATGTGCGAAGAAGAAAGAATTACACAGAAAAATAATTTTGTTAGGAGAGAGAGATATCCACAAATTTTTTAAATTAAATACAGAAAATGATTTTTTGAAACATCAAAATAAAAATCTCAAACATAATGAATAGAGTGCTGCAAGAAGTTTTGACAATTCTAACAATCATAATTCTAACAATTATAATACGAAGCAATTGTTAGACCGTATTAAATATAAATGAAATTTTACATAAGAAGAACTCTATATTCGATCGAAACAAATCTTAGTGCTTAAATACATATTTCTTATGTGATTTTATATACAATACATTCTGATTCTGCATATTGTGCGTCAAAATGTTTTTCCGGATTTAAAATGTTATAATATTCTTGTTAAAAGATACTTATTAGCATTAAAAAATTATTAAATCGCTTGTATAATTTAATAAATGATATTTTGGTATAATTTAATAAGTGACTATTCTGGAATCAAAATGTATATAAATTTACACAAGAAAATATGTATTTAAGCACTGAGATCAGCTTCGACCGAATATTGGGTTTTTCTTATTAAAAATTTTAGTAATCAGTTTAGGCTACGTTTCACAATGTAACTACAGTAACCAAAATGCTATGGTTACATAATATGAACCGTAAACTTGCCTTTAAGCGTTCTATTGGATTGGATAAAAAGTTCGTAGCTACGAACTTCCAAATTCAAGCAGTTGTAACTTTGTTAAAAATAAACGAAATTTAAATTAAAAAAAGTTTTAAAGCTTAAAATCTCTACTTTCACGAGACTACTATATTTTTTGAGCCCTTGTGATAATTTATATATATAGATATAGAAAACGACGAGCTGGACAAAGTAGGAAATTTTCTTCTCATTTTGTAGGCCTGTCACGTAACCAAAAAAAAAATTTGTGAAAATTTTCGACTTTCTAACGTGAAAGCTTAAAATTTTCTTTACAAAATCATTTTTTTAAATGTTCCTAAGATTTTTTGCTGAGTTATCGCTGATTAAATAAAAGAAGCATATTGACTTTAATTGCTAAATTTTTTTAAATCATGTAAACATGATACATACAAATGGAGTAGCACTTTTGTTCCAATACATAATTGATATCAAATTATTACATAATTTGAGGATCCAATAAAATTATTTTCAGATCTAACCAAATTTTTAGTTACATCAGCAAACGATACTTTCCGTGTAAGAATCTTTTCTTTATAAAAGAATAACAAAATATGCCGAATACATTAACGATCGTCGTGCTTACCTCATTGCTGCGTCTTCTGGTAGAAATATAGCCACTGGTCTTTCTTCTTGGGCTTTCCCTGGTCCGACGATGTCTCGCGTTCTCTGCACCTTCCCGATGCATGTGATGATGGTGATGATGATGCATATGATAATGATGACTGCAGCTTGAATCATCGGACGTCGGCGCGTGTGGACCATCCTCGGCTTGCTCTATTCTCCATTCCTCCTTTTGTGGACTTCTGAGCACTTGTTGTTGCTGCATTTGCGTCGACTGTTGCACGGAGTCCCGTTTTCTATTATTCCGATGAGGACTCCGAGCCGACGTTGGCTTGCTGCGCGATCTGTGACGATGGCTAGGAGTCGGGCTGACCTCGACGTTCTCCGGATATACCGGCTCCGCGGAGTGCTCCAGTTCTACGTTGCTCGATGTTCCTCCGAGGAAGTCTAAGCTAAAAGTTTTCTTCTTTCGACGACGTTCCTCTTCGCTCCACATGCGAACGTCAGGTGGCGACTCGGCGTAACCTCCGGACGACGATCGATGACCCTCCTACCGAAATGAAACAATAAATCTTTTGCGATTAATAAATATTTTATTTTATTTTATATATCTTACAGCTACATGTAATTTGACTGTAAATGTCTTCGAACTTTTCACAAATTTGAACAAAAATATTTTTATAAATTATATAATGTTTTAAACTTACATCTCGATCCAATTCAGTCTCTGAGGTATGTCCACTGCGTGGAGCGACTTGCTCTAAATCATTATTCAGGTCCGTCATCGCGTCCTTTAGGTCGTAGCTACCTGAACTACTGCTGCTACTAGACCTCATTGCCGGTGGAGGTAGTTCTAATCCAAATGCAATTTCCGCTTCTTCTAAAATTGGTGGCGGACTACACGGCTCCTCGATAACAGCCTAATAACGTAAAGTACAAATTTTAATTAAATTTTTTTTTGCTAATATCGTAAAATTCTGTTGCTTAATTAACTTTAAATGAATTTTATTTTGCGAAAAATTAAAGTTTAAATTAAAGTTTAAATTAGATCGATAATATAAAGTAAAAATTATACAAAGTCTTAAGTCCATTTTGAATACATTTTTAATTTAAAGAAAAAATTAGAAATTAAAATTAAAAACTAAATTTGCGTCAAAGGTAGCAAAAAATTAAGTGATAATGTGCAGTTATATTGTATATGTATAGCGATTACCTTGTAAATTTATTTAAATTGTTTAATTTGAATGACATCCCTCCGGCATAATTAAAATGTAATTAACGAGCATTTACCTCGCTCCTCGCCAGGCTGTAAATTGAGCTTGCGCTTTCGAAGGAGCTGCCTTCGGCGGCGGTCGCGGTGGTCGAAGCGGGCGCCGACGCCGCGGCACTGGACGTCTGCGGTGGCCTCGACCAGGAACTGGTCGTGGCGGACGTGCCTGTAGTGGTCCCGGTTTCCGTAGAAGTATTGGCAGTGACATAATCCTCGGAGGTCTCGGAAATATCGGTGTTCGTGCGTCCGCCCGAGTCGGTCCTCGCTAGGCTCAAACCGAACTCGCTCGACGACTGCGACTGGGGTTGAGACAACGGCGGACCTGGACTCGCGCGGCGTAATCCACTTCTCGGTCGGCTGTTACTTGCAGAAATAGATGATTCGATACTGGGGAGAGGAATGAACATAAATTTTAATTTAAATGTGTGGAGAAAAAGACCTGAAGAAAAAGCGGGGTATCAATTTCAATGTTGTGGGATAAACATTTTATGCACATTGATTGCAACATTACTAAGGAAAAAATATGTACATTGACGATAATATATTTTTTAAGGGAACGTAAGGATGAATGTCTTCCTTGCTACAAATTCCTAACCACGTATCCACTATTGCTATATTGGAAGATTATAATGGTATCTTTTAACATTTTATTGTACAAACACAAAATAAAAAGTCAAACAAAAATATAAAATATAAAATATATATAAATATTAATTATAATGATTGCAAAACCGAAAAAAAAATATTTACAAAATTATAATCATAATTTTAAAAAATTATAACATAATATATTGCATTATATTATTTAATGTATTTATCAATTTTTGGGAGGAATGAACACACTTGAGCGAACATTATTCTGCAATTTCCATACTAAATATTTAATTATATATATATATATATAAAGAATTTTTTAGCAATTTATCCTTTTATAAAAATAGTTATCATAGAAAAAGTGATATTAATTATTGAAATTATTACTTATCATTTTATTTGTATTGTATGCAAAAATGTATGTCCACTCAAATATATTAATTTATGTACAAAATGATTATGTACAATAATATATTTTGAGATGTGTGTTCCAAGCATGATTTATCGAAAATATCGAATTTAAAATTGGGGAACTACTATGAAACCAAATCAGAATGTGTTGTAGTCTTACATATCGTACGCATAAAAATGTGCTGCTGTGGATACATCATTGTAGTAAATTTGTTGAAACTGTACTGGTAACAGATCTTGTATTCTGTAAGACCGTCTGTAAAAAGTACCTCCTATAAGTAAAATAATACGCAAAACAGAATACGAAAATCTCTTGATATCTTTTGATCAGAGTATCGGATTGGTTGCTCCGCAACTATCTAATAACTTTAATATTCTCTACCGAAGAGATTCTATTAAAATGAATCTTAATCTACCTTGGTGTGAGGGGTTGCACCGGAGTGGCTGGTTCCAGACGTATTCTCGGACTCGGCGGGCAAGGTTCCACCTCGTCTTCCACGTCCAGAGCCTCGGTATCCATCGAGGAACGTTGCTGATGTTGCAAAAGCAGGAGATGTCTTCTCCTCGAGGATGGTGTCAGTAGAGCTAACGAATCAGCTTGAAGAACTGTCGCTTGCGACTCGTTCCATATTCCGTCGCTGTGGTCCCTGGTCACGTCATTCGTTAAAGAATCACTGGAGGCAAACGGTGAAGTCACCTGGCCGACGATACTAGTACCGGCGACGCCGGTCCCAGTACTAAAAGCAGGCGGATAGACTGCAGCGTGCAGTAAGGCGCAGGTGGGCAACGAATCGTCCTTCGGGGTCTGCGAAATTCTTCGTGTTGCTAAAAAGTATCGTTGATTACATTCTCTACAAGAATTTCTTCATCAACATAAGCATAAGTGGTTATTAACTGCATTATAATACACACTTGCTGCTGCAGTTGGCGATGTAGGGGAAGTTGGAAGTGACCTAGGAAGCATAAAATCATCTGATGATAAACCTTGTACACCATCTTCAAGGGATACGCTTCTTTTTCGAAAGAGACCCCGACGTATTAGATTTTCATGGAATTCCTAAAAAGATGTAATTATTTTACAAAAATTTTATTTGATATATTACGATAAATTTCAATCTTCAAAATACATTTCAAAATGTTTATCTACCTCTTCGTGATGATCCTCGTGAGGCGAGAGGCTTCGCAACAAAGATAGATCCTCGGGTGTCGAGGAAAATTGGACGGGTGTTCTGACAGTTCTGCCCCAAGAATCCTGCTGATTCCTTCTGCAAGTGTGAGGATAACTCGGCTCGCTACTTTCTCCAATAAGTTCACGTCTCTCGACACGAATTTCGCCATCGGAGAAGGTCTTCTGGAGAGGAAGGAATCGACGAGAGGGCTCGGAGATCCGGCTAAGAAGCGCGCGAGCATCAGGCGACACCGGTGCCGGTTTGAAATTTATAAAAATCTCCTGATCGTCTATATCGAGGGATTTACGATGTTGATTACACTGGAATAAACACAGAATAGATAATTTACTATTAAATGATTTACTATCATTACTCTTTATCGATTCGTTGAAATTATACGTTGTGTCAGATGTAAAAATGTGCATGATTCTACACTTCCAGATTAAAGCTTTTTGTGTAAAATATATAAGAGTTGATATCAAAATACACTTACAACGCCAATAGGAACAATTGCGATGTCTCCATTTGGCAAAGTTTCTTCAACGACAACGGTGGTGGTGATAGAGCGAATAGGTGGTGGTGTTGTTGAAATAAGAAAGGGTGACCTTGGTGGCTCTTCACTTTGAGTTCTATGGAGCGGCTCGTGTTCAGTTTCCTCTTTCGCTGGCGCACCAGCCTGGCCACCAAGCGGCGTTCCTAACTGTCCAGCTTCCGAGTAACTTTTGGTTAATTTTCTACCGTTGAAAACACCATTAGTTTGAGCACCTTGCGAAACCATCTTGACACGATGGATGGTTCTTGGACTGAGAGTCACCGGAAGTATACGACCGCGAAACATTGGCGGGAGCTCGGTTTGCGTCGCCTGAGTCTTCATGGCACCGCGTTTAGGTTGTTTCTCTGAAACAAATAAATTGCTACAAAAATCGGCCGCGAATTGATTTGTAAACTGTAAAAAAGTTTGTCGATTTATTATAGCAAACTTGAGAGAAATTGTTTTACATCAACTTTAATTAATTTTAAATATTTGGTACTTTGAATATTTAAATAAAGAACAAATAATATTTTTATGTAAAAATAATATATTTTTTCTCAAGTTAATTTATAAATAAATAATCTTTAAATAAATTTCTTATGCAAATTTTATAATAACAAAATTAATTTTAAACTTGTCAAAAAATTAAAAAAAAAGTTATTGGTATAAAATTTAGTTCACTATGTATTTTGTTTAATATTTTTTGACAACGTAGTATAATAACAGAAATTTATTTTGCACTTGCAACTTCAAGTGTATTCCTTCGCTCATTTTATTGTGAAGAATTTTATTACATTATAGTTCTTTAATTCATGTCACTCTAGCGTGTAGCAGGCTTTGCCGTCACAAACCGACCGCGAGTAAATAGCTTTAACTACTTTCCCCACATAATCTATGATACTTGGCTTGAGATCAAAATAGCGGGACGATCATCCGTGCGCAGTTGCTGCACAGTATGGAACCTCAGATTAAATTTCAATAAAAATTAATAATTTATTTTCAACTAAGAACCAATATAAAAATATTCTATTTGTATTTTTATCAAGATTAGATAATGCTAAGTTAAAAAGTTAAAAGTTAAGTTGAAAAATTAAAAAAATTAATTAATTTTAACTTTA
The DNA here is from genome assembly GCF_001594075.2 of Trachymyrmex cornetzi. Lineage (NCBI taxonomy): Eukaryota > Metazoa > Arthropoda > Insecta > Hymenoptera > Formicidae > Trachymyrmex > Trachymyrmex cornetzi. The sequence goes on from NW_017299992.1 coordinate 243,590, forward strand.
TTTAGTTACATTTTAGACTCTTAACTTTTTAACTTTATAGAGTTATATTTTATCGGTAACAATTAACTTTTAATTTGATTTTTTAAAAGTTAACATTAGGGGTAGTTGATATACGATACGTTATATGGATCCCATACTCGGATTATATGCTTGTACATTCGTATTTATCGGAAATGTATTTTTCTAATTTTAAATAATTTCAAATATTTTTCATTTACATTTAAACAAAGAGTAAAGAGGTTTAAAGCGTCGTTGTGAGCTAAAATCACGATTTTATTGGAAAAGTGCAGTTTACTGCTTTATAGGGATTATTTTTTGGTGCCCCAGAATATAATCATGCAAAAGATCATACAACTGATCAAAATCTGTGAAATATATATGTCTCTCTTTAATTAGTTAGTTAAAAAAGTTAATTTTTTAACTTAATTTTTTAATTTAGTTAAAAAAAAGTTAACTTGAAATCATGAAATAAAACAAATTTAATTTTTAACTTTTCAATTACTTTTTTTTCATTAACTTAACTTTTAATTAAATTAATGTCACTATGGATTAACTTTTATATCTCAATTAAGTTAAATTTTCAAGGCTGTTAACTTTAATTTAACTTAGTTAAAAAAAAGTTAACTTACGCAACTCTGAATTTTATAATTAATATTTTATAATCTTATATTTATAGTTTGTGTTAAAAAACTATTCTAACGCGATATTAAAATACGCGACTTACCAAGTACGAGAACACGTGGCTCAACACCAGGATAAGGATGAGCTAAGGGCAAGGACGAAGGCAGTATAGTATTCTGCATAGTCGGCTGCGAGTCTATAAGACGTTCCGGATTATGTGGCCTCGGAGGGCTTATGTTCCTTGGGACTTCAAACGATGTAAGCGTGTGCGATCTTGCGAAGCTCACGTGCTTCGCTTTTGGAACTTGCGATATTTGCATCGTTGTCATGGAGGCAAGAGGAGGAGGTACTACTGGTGGTAATACTGGTCGTGGACCTTCCAATTTCATGGATTCTTCGTCCTCTGGGACCCAAGTGTACCTATCGCGATGAAAAGCTTAGACTGTCAAATTATAATACCATTAAACAATAATTTATATTATCAATCGATATCTCAATTAATATCAGCAAAATTGGGGATGGATGCTTCTATAAATGTCTAAAGCACTTTTCAATTTAATTTATTATCACTTCAAATTATTAATTCAATCTTTATTAAAATAAGTGCTGCTTTTTATAAAATTTATATCACTGACATATGGTAACCATTAATTAAAATTTTGTAAATTATTTTAACAGTTTAGTTACTGTTGAGAATTTTTCAATAAAATATGTATCTTTGTTAATAATGAAAATTAAATAGGCTATAAAATATCAAGCGAGTATAGGTCGTACTGTTGCAAATATGATTCGATTACACGCGTTACGGATGTATCGTGAAGGAAACAGAATGACAACGTGTCATTCTATCGAAGCGCACATGACCATCTTACGTTAAAACACGTATATTTTATACATTTTAATCTTTAAAAAATGACGTTATTGCACAAAGATAATTTTTACCGTAAAGCAATTACGTGAAAAATAAACGCATAAACAGAAAAATTAATAAACTTAAAATAAGATCGTTAGCACGAGATGCTATATTTACGTTATTCACATCTATTAGCTCCAGACTTTTTTCCGCATATTCTGCACATACACAGCGATTTTGCGCAACCATAATTTTTTAATCGACCGCTTTCAGTTGACCTTAAAAAGCTGATAAAGGGGCGGTGCAACACTCATGCTAATCAGAAATAAACCCAACCCTAGACACTATGCTATGAGGAGACCACGGAAGGCTTTACACGTAACAGTCGATGGAACATCGTGCTATATAAATATCGTTTTTATAAAGTCTATCTAAAACCATAAAAGATACTCGGATCAATATAAGTATGAAGATAAATTTCTGAATATGACTTTTTTGCTATATCAATTATGTAAAAAAGAGTCATCACTCTGTTAAATCTATAGTGTCAAATTTGACCCAATTTAAGTCGCTCACTGCTTTTACTCAATATATCGTTATTTTATACTAAAACAACAATGGATAAATTTGACACCATGTGTAGTGCCAATTTGATATTCTATAGTGTCAAATTAGCACTACATGGTATCAAAGTTTAGTATAAAATAACGATATATTGAGTAGGAGCAGTGGGGCAACTTGAATTAAGTTAAATTTGATGTTGTAGATTTAACAATGCAGATTTTTATAGATTTCTTAGCAAAAACTCACAATCGATTTTTCTAGTAAAATTGTATGATTTTCCTAACAACAATATAATACATATTTGTAATAATTTTTTGATTTCCAACTTTCTCATTTGTATTATAGATAAAAGAACGTTTCTTTCCCTTAGATTTCAATTTCGTTTCTTTTACACGCTCACCATTTGCACTGCGACACGCCTTTCGATCAATTACGTTACTAAAGTCTTTACCGATAAATCGATTAGTAGATATACATTCTAAACGCGTCTCGACGGAGTAATTTGCCCCAAATATCCGAAGCAGTTCGACTGCCAAATAGTCGAAGGTAATATCGCTTTTCGCAGGTGTCAATCTCGCGTATGCAGGTATACTGCATGCGATGTAGTAATTACCGTAATTATTGGTAATGGAATATGAAACCGAACAGGTCATATTTGATTTTTAAAAAATATACATAAATATCTCACGTATATATCACGTTCATTAATATAATTATAAATTTGCGGAAGTACTTTTTCATCGTTATCGGAGAATTGCAGTTTCATATATCGCAATATTTGGAAATTAATAAATATATTGCCACATCAGCTTTTCGAAGTTCTTAAACGTTTAAATTTCTCGACTTGTCGCTGATAGATTAGGATCGTTTTTCGCGTTTAGAATTCTGAAGGAAAAAGTGTATTACCGCAAGGGATCGATCTGTCTTTCTTACTCACCTCTTCGGATCGGGTACGGTGCAAAACGATCTTGGGCGCCGTCTAAAGTAGGAACTCTCGATCCAGTCCGCCTCGTCCTCAAGGTCGTACCGCGATAGACCGCGGGAATAGGTCGGATAAGGCTGACGGTACATAATTTGGAGGGGCCTTCGGGGATAGGGCGCGTCACAGAGGTTCTCGTCGCTGGGAACGCTACGCACGCACGCCGACAGGATGGAATTCCTGGTGGAGCTGCACGGCGACGGTCCCCTCGTGGACAGGCATCCGAAGAAACCGCCGCCGGACTTCTCGACGGCGTCCAGTTGCCGGCTGGTGATGCAGTATTGCTCTTTGATGTCCTCGCGCGAGTACAACGGCGTCGCGCGACGATCCCAGGAGTCCATAACGCCACCAGGACCGCCGAAGCCGCTGTGGAGGTCTACCTGCGTCGAGACGTCCACCTGTCGCAAACAGCCGCGATTAAATTTCCGGAAACCCAACCAGAGAACAATTCCGACGGGTTACGGACGTTGATTGACACGCGGAGCGATCTACGCGGATGTGATAGGAGTATGGTATTTCAAAGGAATCCCTGTGCGAGACTGATTTGTATTGATAACTGATAGGTGATTTTGACGACAGCACTTTCTGATGCTTTAATACGATCCAGTGTTCAAAATTGATAATAAAAGGAGTTTATTTTTCAAAAATTAATATGAAAAGCCACAATGTAACTGAAATAACGCGAGGGAAGAAAAATACCTGAAAACTAATTACTGTCCAATGCTATCAGGAAACGAGAAAACTCTCTAAATGAAATTACTGCAAGAACATGTACGGAGACTTGTCATTTTTATTTGTGTTACTTTTTTTAGTTAGAATTACATTATAAAGTTTTCACATTTTCCAGCTCTGACTGAATTATCAATTCTTCACTTCACGTAACGGTCTGGTTTAATTTACTATTATTTTTTTTACTTTTCGCTACGAAGATCTATTTGCAATATTACGATTAAAATTCAATTTGTACAGGATATTAATTATAGATACAATTTCCGATCGAGACAAGATCTAAAACATTTATTGACAATATTAAATTTCCGGTAAATTTCGTTGCTAGAAATCTGATATTCAAGACTGAAAATACCGAATTAAAAATATTTCTTGTTATGAATGTTGAAACATGAAATCACACTTGTCAAAAATGAAAAAAACAAAACGTTCTCGTATAGGGCGGTATTGTCTTCCGCAGGGCAGTTAAAAATTGTATCGCTTTTCGCGCGCGCGCGCGCGCACGATCGAGTACTGTAAACTGCTTCATTCATTGAAGTTCTGTAGCTATACAGGCTCATTGTACCGAACTACGTTATCGGAAATCGCAATAGTCGCTGCATTAAACTTCTGTAATTTCCCGGACTTCATTACCGTTCTTGCATTATTCCTTTCCTAAGCATGGAGTTCCGCTATCTTCTGCCTGCGCCATGGTGATGACAATGTAGTCTAATGTCTATCGTATTATCAGTTTCCGGTAACAAGATTCATTCGGCTTGTTCTCCGTTTAGTAGAGATCAACGAGACGAACGAGGGAAACGTTTCAGCCGTCGCCAACGAAGAGCGTTTCTCTCGAGGAGATTGACCTACATTCGGTCCCAGGAAACGGATTTTGAAGCGCGAGCAATGTCCTCATTCTCCAAGGATGAGAAGATTAGAAAATAATATTATTATTTACCTAAGTAAGCTCTCTTGTCATTGTCGGTATTAATTCATTCTTTTAATTAATTAAAAGTATTTATGAACAAAATAATAAACAAAAATTGTTGTTGATTTAAAAATAATAAATATAGTTAGACATGTAGATAAGTATATAAAAACAATAAAGATATATGATAGTAGCAAAAGAATATAATTAACTGCGCATAGAAGAAAGTACAACATATCTTTCAGAAACTTTCTTCCAAAAGTTAATTAAAAAAAATATACATTATTTTTTAATAAATTTATTTATTAATTAGTAAAATATGTCAAAAATAACAAGCAATGAATAAGCTCAAGTTTATCTTGTCAACAATTGTCGAGATCAATCTGATTACAACGGCAAACGTGGTAAATAAGTTTCAATTATCAAGACGCTCCAACTTTTTTCTTTTTATAATACAGATGCGGAAAAAGATATAAAACAAAAGTTACATAAAATAAGAATTTTGTTTGGTTTAGTATGGTGGTATCAATATTGTTACTTAAAATTTATTTTATATATATACAAATGTAACGTTATATCATGGTCGTAAAACTGTTGTACATGTTGCAATAAATCAAATTCTAAATACTTTGTTCTTCTGTATGAGTAACGATTCCACAAGGCATAAATCATAAATTAAAAGAAAACAAAACACGATTTTTGTTAAAGTAAAATTGAAACTTTCGGCAAGACTACGTCTATTCATTTATATTTATTTCAGAGTTTATTTATTTCTTATAATTTATAATACGCGTTTCATTTTCAGAATAAATAAAAATGAAGAAGTGCTGCGAATGGAAAACGCGGTTGTTGGTTTGGAAAATAGCCGTACAGCGCAACTGATCGAATGCTCCGGCAGTTGGATATACATTCACGTTCTTTCTACGCATAAACATGTCTATCATTATAATTAGGATCTCGATGGTACCTGAGGATAATAAACGGGTGTCGTTCTGCCGACAGCGTTGGCATCTCCTCGCATAGCAGGCGGCATGCTCGCGGATGCCGTGGGCAGATTCCTCGGGTTCATGGCAATTTCGGGACCGGGATGGATCCTCCTGACACCCGCCGGACCACCGGCGGGTGCCACGCTCGGTGCCTTCACCATCCTGGACCGCACCCCGCGCGGTCACACCGACTGGCTACGAAAACGGCTGCGAACACGCACACCAGCTGGCCGCCTATCGATCTACCCGCTTTTTCCCTCTCGAACGAGAGTAATTGTCCCACTCTCGGAAGTGAACCGAGAGATTCCCGCGAGCGAGCCAGCTTCCTCGTAGACTATCTCGTCGGCGCGCTTCGCGCCCGCAGGACCTTCATGGTCGCACGAGCGGGGATGACGGGTCCACCACCCGACTCTGTCCTTACGCGACACTCGCGCCTCGACGGATTCGCGGTAATCTGTCGTCGGCAGACTCCTGGCGATTGATACGTGCCGCGGAGGACCCGACTACGACGAGTGCGAAGGTGGCGATGGTGACGGCCACCACGACGACGTTGTGGCATACGTCGGACCACGACCGAAGCGACGCGTCTCGGTGGTCCTCGCGAGAACGCGAGGGATGACGAGCTCTCTCCTATGAGTTGGAAGAGACGCAACTGGAGGGTGCGCCGGGTGCGCGTGCTGGTGCAAGGAAGACCGCGTGATACGAGGAGGGTAGATACGGTAGAGACAGGGTGGAAGAAGCAGCGACGTGATAGAGGGGGATGAATGGAGGGAGTGGAAGCGTGGGAGAAATTGAAACGGGGAGGAAAATCATAGCGGATGTTCGCGGCAAAAAAAGGATCATGATGACGGGGGTAGTTGACGCGGTAGGGATATTTGTAACCTTCGTTACTCTCTCGACTCGTGTATTCGCTTTGTGAGCTGCACGGTACGTTTTACTCTCTCTCTCTATCTAGCATATTAATACCGTGATATTTATCCGTATCTCGTTCGTTTAATGCCGATGGGGTGAACGTCGTTCATAAATAGTTCTTTCCCGATTATTATCATATGGCGGCGAACTCTGTCGAACTGATTAATGACAATCTCAACACTTTTCTACTGAAAATTTTATAAGATCTTATAATTAATTCTCTTCGGAATCAGTAAAACATTAGTCAAAGTGGAGAAGCATTTGTTCGTGTTATCCGAGATTGCGCTAAATGATAACGTGATCAAATTAATTATGTCCATGTCCAATTAAAACATTCATAATTACATAATAATTCATGTACAACTATATAATATTTATATTCAAATTATACATATTTACATTTAATACAAATATAATTATTGTATATTATAGAATTATATTTCTTATAAATATATAATTGTAGTATATATTGTATTTATATTGAAATTTTTTGTAATTACAAAATCACTTAATTTCTTATTTTTTTATACTAAGAATTGACCATATATACCCATATATATCCTTAATCATCTGAAACGCCTAGTTTATATCACAGAATGTTCCAATGTTAAAACATAGTAGTCAAATAATTAGGTGAACAGTAATCGGGCTAATAGCATTGTCGCTGAATCAAAGGTAAACCAGGAAATGAACGCGAGAATCGTTCCGTTGCGGGCACGTGTGCATATGGGACAATGGCATTAGCTGGGAGGAAAGATAAAAAAAAGCGACATGTTAAACATACTGTGATAGAACTGGCACGTTGCGACGATGAATGAGGAGGCCGCGGGGAAAGCGGATGGCGGTGGTAAGAGCAGTAGAGGGAGCGAGATAAACGAGATGACACAGTTGCAATATTGAAAAGACAAGCCGGACGCGTGTTGGCACGGTGGAATGAAACAAATATGACGTCATAGACGAGCGTCGTCCTTAAAGCTGCGACGCCTACGTTTTGTGGCGTACATGCGCGTGGAAGTACCGACGCCTACGATTATGGGATGAGCGTAGAAGAGAAGGAGAAAAGGAGCGAGAAGGAGAAACGAGAGAAAGAGGGAGAGAGCATGAGATTAAAAAGGGGGAAGAGGAGCAGAGTATAAGATTGGCTACGTTGAGACCAGATGGAGCTCCTGCACATCACATCCTTCCGCCGTCACCCTGTTTGTTGCACGACCGGAACTACCCTCTGAAGTTCAAGCGACTAAGTATTTTGGTCGATATAATTTTAATCACAGATGATAGAATTTTAATCCTATTTTCTTCTTCGTTGAGTTACTGATTTGTTTGCTTGCTAAATTTTCAGCTTTATTTTTGTAATATATGTACGTGTATATTTTAATATTATTTTAATTTAAAGTTAATTCATGTAATTTATTAAGTTAGGTACTTGATATTTATATCCAGTTAATGATACTGTTTTCAAATTTGTTGCTCTTATGGATCAAAAATCTCATTTACCAGAATTGCTTTCAAAGGTAAAATTTGTGTGTATATATTATTATGAATATATTTATATTATCATATATTTATATATATATAAATTTATATATTATGTAAATGGTTTTGGAGCATCCTGTACATACGTATTTGTAGTTCTTTCACTGATGCAGAGAGGTCGCACGTATGACAAATGCATATCTGTGTATAAAATCGATGCAGATTTCATATGTACCGGCAGATTTCAGATTACAAAGGGATATTAGCATTTTAATTTTATAATTATTGCACATCAAAGCATAAAAGCGAATATATAAAGATGATATAATTTACATTATATATAGATATAATTATATATAGATACATATTTTAATTATACAAATATATTTAAGTTTTAGATTTCTTTGGTAATGGAGAACAAATATCTTTTTTGAATTATTTAATAATAAATGATGTAATGTGCTTTTGAGGCTTTCACGGGTACTTCTGGTATCTTTGAATAAATGACATCATTATCTGTAATATATTGGAAGGTCTTTTAAAAATGTATTTTGAAAACATTACAAAGTTGACAAATTTTTTACTTTCCAGAATCTATATCAACAGTTTGACTATATAACTTTTCATTTTATATCAATTATAAGAATGTTTACGGACTTTATAACTTAATTTTTACACTAAGGACCATTTTTTATTAATTAAAGACGCAATGTGCAATTTGTATTCTAATGCTTCTTCTTATGCTTGTGGCCTGTTGCCAATAACTTTCCTAAGTTGGAACTTTTGAATAAGGCAATTAGAAGGAAATCGCTTGCACGGAGCTGTATACGTAGGATAAGAAAAAATCGATATTCCATTATTATATTTTACTTTACGCTGAAAATGACTTAAAGCGGAGCCGAAACATTCGTTTCTGAAGAATATAATTATGTATTTTAATTTATGGACTACACTATATTGTTTAATTTTTCGCAAAAATAATTGCTTGATTTTTTGCCAAAATAACTTGACTCTTATAATCTCGTTTTTATATTATTATTTATTTATTAAATTGACATTATATTACATTCTTGAATAATAATACAATGACATTTGGAGAAATTTCTGAAAGTTCGAAACGTTTTTAAAGCATTTAGTATCCTGCATTTCTATTTTTATATTTTATATACTTTATATGTATATGTATGTATATTAAAATTGACGTGCATGGACATCCATAACAAATTTTAAATACATACGAAAAGAGAGATAATGTAAATATTCGTCAACATTTCTACCGTAAAATAAATGCTTTATCAAACTGTAATTCTGTAATTCTATGGATATCTAATAGTCAACATCGTTCCATAGCAAATATTATATTGCAGATATTGTTCTCGTGCACACTTATAAAATAAATTTCCATTGCATATAAAATAAAAGAGATCTGTAAACTGTTTGATGTCTGCGCACTGTTTTTTGTCACTTTAACGGGATATCAAAGAGGCAAATTCTATCTATTACGTGACTCTGCATTTCTAGCTCGATAAATGGATTTGAGTGTGTGGCGAGCTATACAAATAAACACGCGTAAATTTGTAAACAAGAAAACACGTATGCGACGCAATTCATTTCTTTTTATCGAACTTGATGATTTCATGCACTGTCGAATAGTCGTTGAATGAGCCTCGCTGAAATAAAGCGTGTAACTGTAAAATATTATTTTGCCTTTCGATATTTCCTCTTTAAATTATTGAAGAGTTTTGCGAAAATGCGCACGGATAAAGTGAGTAAAAATAAAATTTATCAAATAGTGTTTAACAGTAATTACTTATTAATTAGCAGAAAAAAGATCGACGTCAAATGCTACGCTTTATTTAGCTGCTCCTTGCAATTTTGCAAGTTTCTTCTTCAAACGGATATCCTTTTTACATATTCTACGAGGAGACGTTATACAGGATAAAAAAAAATAAAAGACGGAAAATGGAACGATGGAGTGACATTAAATGTGAGTGGTGTTCGACACGAAACGTATAAAGTGACGTTGAAGAAAATCGCAGCAACTTGTCACGCAGATTGTCACGGTTAACAGATCGATGTTAACGAATTACGATCCGGTTGGATGAATACTTATACTTTTATGACAGGCATTCATATTTTTTTGCGCAAGTGCTCAATTATTATCGCACAGGGAAACTGTATTATCTCGCTGACATATACAATCCATTCTTTAAAAAGAAACTGAAATTTTGGGATTACGTTGGATCAGGTTAATTCAATCATTTCGCTCCAAATAAATTGCATAATGTCATTTAACTATCAATTAAAAATTATATATGCCATGAGAAATAATATGAGGAAAATAAGATACACATACAGTATTAATTCAATTAAATCATTTATATAATTAAAGATATCAAATTCAATAATTTTGTGTCAATATTCTGTCAATTATTCAAAGCAACTGTAATCATGCTTACAATCTGTCGTATCAACAATAGATTAATTTTAATGTAAATATAATTTTTTCTTTATTTTATTAAAATAATAATTTAATTAGCACCAGTTTTCTAAAAGGATTAAGCAAAAAATTAAAAAATAAAGAAAACATTGCTGATCTGTATTTTAAAATAAGATTACCTATATTTTCTTTCACGCATAAATTGAAAAGAATTTGAAAAAATTAGTGGTAAGAAACATCATCACTTTGTTGATACTTGATCAAATGTTAAACCGCAGGAAAATTCAAACCTCTATATAAAAACTCTTAATAAAGTGTTCATCATACATTTAATTATTAAAATGTTTTTATTATTATAAGCTTTTATACATTTTATGTAATATGTTTAATATAGAAACAATTTGACGTAATTAATTTATAAGTAATTATATCATGGAATAATTTAATAATCTCTTAATTAAGATGACTGTCTCTAGATAGAGCCGAGTTATTGCCATATATATAGCATATTAAGATGCGCAAGTCACCCTGACAATCCTCAATAAGCTCAACATCGAGGATGAAAAGCTCAGCGACGAAGAAATCGCTCGGGTTTTCGGTTTCGAGGAGTATCGTAAAAGGACTTTAACGAGATGGCAAAGATTACGGTCTCGCATTTGAGGGTTCTTTTCGATGAACCGTACTCTTCAGCAGAAGCCAAACGTATAGCCTGTGTATCGATATTTTTCATCCATTTGTCGGTATTCCGTTTCTGCGTAAAGAATCACGGGCCAGTGGAATTATTAAGAAATAAACACGATTGTATACGACAAATTTAAGGAAAGTCTTTTATATATCTTACTCGAACCGTCATTTTCACCAAGCGTTGATTTTTACTGGCTTGTAATAACTTTTTATTGCTTGATTTACTCTGAAAATACTCCGCTGCTTTGGTCTTATTATATTTGCTTCTATAATTTTTAATTATCATCCTTAATTGCATTTTGCTGAATATTTGAGGTTTGTCTGTGCGCGAGCAAGATAATGTACGTACACACATTCATAAGAGAATCTCTTAAGTATTAAATTCTTATTTTAATGAAATTTTGTATACATACAAGTTTCGTAAATAGAAAAATTTACGTAAGTAGAAAATATCAATTGCGGCTAAATAAATAAATGATTTTAAAGGTGAAGTCATTCTTTAAAGTAGTTTTTAGCTTTTTTTATTATATTTCAAAATATATTTAAAATATACCAAAAAAGTGCTTTATGAAAGTTGTATAGTAAAATTGTCTCTATTTATCTATAATAATATTGTTGATAAATTGATTAATGGTAATAATACTTTTCAAAATAATTTTAAAAATATGAATTTTAAAAAGAAATTATTTTTTTTTAATATTATTGGCGGAGACAAATAGAAATAATTTTATTATAAAACTATAATTATATAACACAATTTCTTGATATATTGAACAATTTTTGAAATACAATGAAAAAAATGTTTAAACTTGCTTTATATATTTTGTATACATACAAAGTTTCATTAAAATCAGAATTTAACATTTTGAGAAATTCTCTTGTCAGAGAAGAGTATAGTGATAGGAGAGAACTACATAAAATATATACATTTATAGAAAAAGACATAGTTGAGATGTAGTTAGAAAACACAGTACAACCATTGTAAATGATTAAATAAACTAGTTTATAATTATTGTAACTATAAAATTGTTTATCCAAAAAAAAAATATATATATATATATATATTGCATTAACTCTATTATAACGTAACACTTGTATAGTTATCACCTATATAGTTGCTATAACTATGTTTTTTTCTCTGAGTATATATCATATTTTATTCTCTAAGTATGTATCATATATATTTGGCCTAAATATTTTATTATAACGCTAATTCGTTCTAATTTATAATCAATTAACCGAGCTATCGTTGACCGTGTTAACATAATAAGCACTATGAAACTTAATTGCAAGTAAGTCCTAGCCCGAAGCGCTTTACCATGTCATCGGTCAATGTAATCGATCTAGTAGTAACGATGAGCTTCTATAGGTTTCTGACAAAACCAGACCTTTATCTAGAACTCCTGTCAATAGCGCTTGCTCTACGACTATTCAAGTTGACGAGGCACTTGTCCGGAATCTTTATCCACACCTTTAAGGCGTCCGTCAAAGAGTTGGTTTTACTGGTCTTCTTCCTCATACTAGGAATCCTGTTTTTTGCCAGTCTCATGTTCTACGTTGAACGCTCGCAGGTACATTTCAACTTCTGATTTCACGAGAGCTAGAGCTAAATATTTTAAGGGCACAGTTCTAGGTGCGGTTTAAATGAAACGGAAGTAGAACTTTTACAGTAGAATTTGCTGAAAGTTTAGTTTTCTGTAAAAAAAAAAACTTTTAAAATCTAGTTTTAGACTTTGATTTAAACTGTTCTTCCTATATAATTGCATATAAATATATATTAGCTTTAAAGATAAAGTTAAATAAATTGAAGAAAATTTCTACCAGACTATTGGTGTCTTTGATCTTTGAGAATGAGGATTAAATATATTTTTCTCGCAAAATTTGTGAGATATCAAAGCTATGACCTGGCTTTTTATGTTGTAACACTGCAAGAAATTCTCAACAACAAATTCTGACAGTGCACCGCGAGGTTTATGATCGGTCTTAGTTACAACAACTACTGTAGGTTACAGCGACATGACACCGAAAACTTTTCCCGGCATGTTTATCGGTAGACTGTGTGTTCTCGCCAGTGTCTTGACCATTCCTCTTCTAGTTCCGGTATTGTCAGCAACTTTTCCACATTTTATTCGCACACGTATTATGTTCTCTGTAAACATCTATTAATTTATATATAGCTATCCAATTACGATAAAATCGAAATTAATTTTATATAAAATTAAAAATAAATGTTGGAACATAAAAAATAAAATTTTTAAGCGCACAACAAGCTGTCGAAGCAAAAAGAAAGACTAACTTCTACCACTTTTTCCAAGACGAAAAAAATCGCCATATCAGAATTATGTTGACACTACAGTGGATTACCAACTTCTACCGAGAGAGAATTTAACTTCTGAATAAATTAATAATGAACTTAACATCTCGATCAATCATCACTTGATTAAAAGATGTATTATGATTACAGGTATTAATCTGATGAGAGAATTACATATTTTTTATATTATACATAAATCATTTCTAAAATAACTTGCAAATATTATATCTTTTCATATTCATGTAATTTAATTTACCGTTTCTTATGACCAAAATATTTCAGTTAAATTAAACAGAGAAAAGCCTGACTCAAAATGGAAATACATTCAATCGATTTGATAGTAAAATGTATCTTCGGGGATTTGAGAACAATACCACTTGTACCTGTTTGCATAGTTATTTATAATACTTTTGTGATGATACCAAAAAACAATTAAAATATCTAATAAAAAAATAAGAGATTAGAAACCTTTTACTATCCAATTACGATTCGTAAAAGTGATAAGTTACTCGTTAAATATATTAGAAGTGAAATAAAAAAATATCCGTATAAAATTTCTAATCAAAGAATAATGACAAAACGAAAATTATCTTCTTCCATTTGAAAATAATGACAGTCTTGTCAATTATCAATTCCGGATAATTATATATCTGTCCACATAATTTATTTATTAAACAATTTTTAATTCTTTTATTCTTTAATAACTTAATTTTTTAAGACGATTTTGATTAAATTACAAAATTAATTTAATTAACACTCTTTTATTATGTAACATGAATAAAATTATTAAATTATAATCAATAGAATTATGTTTAATCTATCGAAAAAAGATTAAGAACAACGAACTGTCTTAAATATTTTGTCTTAAACGATTCTGCTGATCGATTTAACTACCATTAAATTAACCAGAGTCTGATCGAAGTCACCCTTAATAAAGAAAATACCAGAAAATAAGTTTATAAACTTCGACACCAAGTTTGAGAAAGTTCAAAGCGGACAAAAGAGGACGACGTCTCGAGATTGTATCGAATATGATCGGTATTATTTTCGGGTTATCGAACGTTAATCTTCTTCACTGGCAGCTAATGGGTGAGTGTCAGAGTTGTTTTCACGGCGTAAATTTGGTACACACACACAACTCGGGAGAAACGGCTGCCACTGAAAAGGCAACAGCGCGCAAGCGTAAGCCATCGACCGGTGGAGAAATTCGCTTGAGAGTAGCGACGACCCCACTTGAGAGCAACCCACTCAGTACGACCTCGAGCTATATCTTGTAACCCACACGTGAGACATGACGCGTAAACGCGGCACCTTGTGTACATACGCACAAGTATTGTATTCCTACTTCGTAACGAGTACTTGAACATTTTTCTACTTTTCCGACAATTTGTCAATATGAGTCTTCGTGGCAGGAAAATCTGATTTTTCGAAAAGACTGTTTATCATTGGTTAGTTAATGATCGTCCATTTACTATTATTTGTTAAATTAATTCATATAAATTGAGAATATTTTAATTAGAGAGAAATGGGAATCTATACAATTTTAATATTAATTAAAGAGATCTTTATAACGTAATTTCCATTGTCTGATTTTGTTTACAATGTTGATTTTTCAAGGAAATTATAGTACTTAAATTTGGAATTATATTGATTCGCTGAATATTCACCCCAAAAATTTATTTGATATAAATATAAATGTGATAAATATTTAATATATAAAATGTAAAAAAAAAACACATAAAATACAAAACGTGTAATTTAAACATATCTGCATATATTTTTTTCGAAAGTTTACATACGTCATTGCTGTAGAATTGATTATTTCCTCGAGTATTTTTAATAAAATCGTAACTCGAAACTTTAAAAAGTAATACAATATTTGCAACCGCGGAATATATCAATTACTTTTCATATTTTATTTAAAAAAAAAACAGTTTTGTATGGTTCTCTCTCCAAGATCTAAAATATAAGTAAATTGAATGTATAAACTTCCCCGATTAGTGCGTAAAAAATATATTTATAAGGCGATATAATTCGCAAAAAATTAGAATGTATTGCAAATTAATTGCTTTTGTAATTGATTTTGTTGATAAGTACATACCAATTGCTTGCGAATTATATTTTATCATCATATAAATATATAATTTACAAACACCTGTGGAGGCTCATATAGACAATTTACTCTTATATTTATTTCATTTTAATATTTTATTTATAAATAAGGATAATAAAATAATAAAGATATCTGATTTTAATTTTCTCAGTATCGCTTGATTTATGATATAACGATGGGAATAAATGAAAAGAATTGGCAAATACTTTCCGTTATTCTAGAACAGCTTGTACAGAAGGATAAGAAACGAGCGGCTTGTTCTTAAGTTAATGAAACGTGTGAGTAATACGTGATCATCTTTATTATAAATTGAAAAGAATCAATCAATATGTTCTTACTATCGATACCTATAGTCTTCCTTTTACACATTTTTATCGCGCGATATGTAGTAGAAATGGAAAAAGGGAAGAAAGGGAACAGATGAGAAAAGAAAAGAAGAATGGGAAGCGAAGAGACAGACGTTTTATGAGCTATAAAAAGCATTGAACGACAGAGGTAATTCCGATTTTTCCCACGGGTTTTGATCGTCTCACAGCGAAAAATCGCAATTTTGTAGAAAGTTAATTCGAAAGGGCAGTAGAAGAAGATAATCGCATGACCTAAAAAGAGAATATCTATGTAATCGACTTAAGTCTCATCGAATTTGGAATTAAGAAAAGCGAGAACTTTGAATCGCACGATTTTAATCGAACATAAGACCTTGGAAAAACAGACGGTTAATTTCAAATAGCCATATTAAATCGACATATTAAATCATATAAGAGGATTGATATAAAAGGATAATCATAAATTTCACAGGCAAACTTTAATAGTATCTGCAATCCAATAATATCGATTTTTTTTTAATTTTATATATGGGAGACTTATATGTCTATATCGCACACACTTAATGAATATTTAATGGAATATCTATTGGATACCCAATCTTTTATTCACATTTGCAGATATTAATTAAATATTGACATTTATTATTACTAAAGAAATATTTTGTATAAAGATAAGACAATTTTTTGTGCAAGAATACATGGAAATTATTTAAAAAAATTCTTTATTTCTATAGAGAAATAGGCTCGTATAAATGCTATGCAATTAATTAAAATGTCAAGGCTTTTATTATAAACGAGCAATAATAGTTAATTAATAAAATTCAAATTATAATTACATACGTATAACGCTAAAAAATCTCAAACGTTTCGACTTACAAAGTCTTCATCAGTGATTACAAAGAAAACAAATTCTTTATTTCGTACAAAGTTTTGTTTTTGAAGAAATATTATTATTCTTCATTGAAGAAATTTTAAATAAGTGAAATATTATAAATTGTATTGTGCTTTTATTTCTTAATTTTGTAGTTTTAATCAGTCATTTCATTATCTAATTTTAATTGATCGAACACATGTTTCAAGTACCATTAAATATCGATTTGTATTACCAAATAATGAGAATAAAGGTTGCAACATCCAAAGAAATAATGATATTATAGTTAAAAAGTCATTAATCGTAACAAATTTAAGATAAAAAAAAATCACGGGTTTTTCATAAAATACTACACATATATAAAAAACTTTTACATTATTTTAACATGTCAACACTATGACTCACATCCGTGTATTGTGGAATACAATATTATAAGGTACAAACTATAAATAGCATTAAATTTTTTTTTTTTTTAGATGATCACGATCGGGGAACGCATTCGTCGAATGCGAAATCCGAGAAGACGGTCGACTTGACAACTCCGAAGGTAACTTTAAGTCATCGCCTCGGTCACCAACTCGGTCGAACTCGAGGGCCACTTGGACGTGGTCTCGTCGCGACATAACGCGTACAAAACGGATGCGCGCGCTCAACCTCCGCACGCCGTCGCCGTCGCGACGCCAGCCCCCACCTCGGCGACAACGCCGCCGCTGCCGTCCTTCGTCGGCAGAGACGACGTTGCTTTTCGTTCGTGATTTCAGTTCTGTACGCGCGACGAGCCGCAGCCGAGCCACCCTCGGGGAGGTCCTCGTCATATCCGCTTGTCGGTCGGTCACGGGGACGACGCGAACCGGCGACGATGACGGGCCGTCTATGACGGCATCGGGTGACACCACGATGATGAAGGCCTGACCGTTCCGCCGATGATCTATTCGCGAACACGGCGACGGGGAAAACGCCCTCTGCCTTCACGGCGCGTTCCCTGCCTGACCTGACCTTTCGCTGAAGATAGAAAGAGAGAGAGAGAGAGAGAGAGAGAGAGAGAGAGAGAGAGAGGGTTGAGGGTGGGAGAGAGTACGAGAGGAGTCGAGCGAGAGGACTCGTGCTCGTGCGAACGCAGGACGTAGCACGCAGGACAACATAGTGCCTATTGTGCGAGACCGTCTGTCACCTACGGTATACCTCCACGGAGCACCATCGCCATCGTCGCAGCTCGGCGACATGGAGAATACGGGGAATCGGAGCAGTGCCGTCGAGATGTCGCGGAAGATCTCCGAGACATGAAGAGAGCGCGACCGAGGGTGGGTATTTTGCCAGTTCCGAAGAGGAGACATTACAGGAGGATCTCGACGTCGAGGGGGTCGAGGGAGAGAAACCCTTGCGTGTTCGAGTGGAAACGTGTCAATCACGAGGGTATCCCTTTAGGATGCCCTTCCTTTGAAAGGGGAAGGAAACACGAACACGCGTCAACCCCACGAGTGTTCAGAATGCGTTTAAGCTCTTATAATAGGGACTGAGTCCTTGTGAATTATCTCGTTGAACCGATAATGCGTTCATCCTGCTGCGGGTTACAAATTATTATTCTCTTGTTCGGCGCGATCCGTTCACGTCACTATTGGGCGCTCATTGAACCAGTCGATTCCGCCTGACCTACTCCAACGTTCGTTCAATCTGACGTCTTCTCATTGATTTCTCGAAAATCCATGAGAAGTTTCTCTTTCGATCGGTCGCAGGCAGCATCGTCAACCGGCACGGTTGTCGCGAGTTGGAGACAATTTCACCGAGTGACCGAGTATAACCGCAAGTCCGGCGAGCAGTACTCGCGAGATCCCGCGTATCTCAGCCCCGCCGCGCGTTGGAGTATAATTCGGCGGAAGGGAAGCCAAAAACGGTGTTTTCGGCCGCGGGTGGTAATGTCGAGCAGCGTGCAGGGCGCAATATCGGCCTTTCGTGCACGCAGACTATCGATTCTCGCGCGACAAGGGGCTGGTCGACGCCGCGCCGCCTGACGCCGCCACCGCCACCGTCACCGTCATACAGGATACAAAGTCGTTCCTCGCGCTAATTTCGAGCTCGGCCATGGACAAACGCTTCGTTAGGCTCGCCTGCGTAAGAAGGGAAAAACGCGCCCTCGAGTTCGCCTCTCATGGTCGATCATCCGAAATGCCGCTCTCGCTCGTGCACGTGCGAAAATACGTGCGGATGACGTCACGGGAATGCGCCCCGACGGCCCGACCTCGAAGATTCGATCGGATTTCGTCGTTGCTAGACTGTTTCCCGCCGCGACCGCCACCGTCACCGCTCTACCCGCCGGTGGTTGACGATCAGGGTTGATTTAGAAATCGCGTCCATGCGCGTTAATTCGAGGACTCAGGCACGTCGACCTCGGCATCGCCTGATAGCGGCATGCCGGAGTCCGACGTGTATCTTTGTATCTGGCAGGTGGTTCGCTCGACGTGACGCATCCCGAGCGCGTGATTTGATAATCGGACAGCTCGACTCTCGTCAGGGACAGTCGCGAGCCACATTGTTACCCTTTATAACCGTTACAACTTTGCACAGTCGGCATACAAAGCGACAACGGGATTGAAAAACCGATACACCTGTCCCTTTGATTTCACGCGATGCCTTCTTTATACGGTTCTGCTTTTTTTTTTTTTTTTTACGCGGTATAAAAGATTACACGGGCAGAATACGGATCACCTCGTCGACGGTTTTCAAACTTGGCTATTTCGGGTCGCCGAATCTAAATGTATGTAAAAGAAATATGCTGCTTAAATCGAGAGAAAGGGATCCTAATATAATTTCATTAATTTCTTCCTCTATAAATAATAATTCTTCCTTTAATATAGCTCATTTTTAATAGCATCGTTTTATAATTTAAGATATAATTTTTGGCTGTTTGCTATAATAAAATCTAAAAATTTAAGTTTATCTTTAATTGACAATTATTAACTAACGCGTTGTTTTTTTAATTATGCGATAGAGAATGATGTAAAAGTAATGTTTACTTTTCCTCTCAGCTTGGATTTAGAAATGAAAACAGTTTTGTTAAACTGAAATATTATCCTTTTATTACACGTTCGGCGAGTTTATCGATGCAGAAGCGTACATAATTGGTATGCAGATGTATTGATGTCAAGGGAAGGTTACTTAAAAATGTTCTGCCCGAGAGACGCTCTACTTATTATAAATAACGTACAAACTTAACAAAAAGTAATTGGTCCGGAAATCTGATAGACGCGAACATATTTCACATGAGCGAGAAGTGATTATGATACGTAAAGTATTTAAATGTTTTAACGATTTGTAACTTGAAATTTTTTTAAATTCTGTTTATAACTCTTTGTGATATTTTAATCTCGTATATTTTAATCGCAACTGCATAATTTTTTTTTGTTCCATAACGGTAGCTTTAACACGCCATGTCCCTGGCAAGAATTATTCTTCTCACAGCGCCGTATCGTGAACGCGAGATGAAAAAGTTGAATGAATACATTCCTCCCAGAGATACGGGACTTAAAGAGCCGGAGAAATCCTAACGCTGGTATTTGTAAAGCATATTCCTAAACCATATGATATCGATGTATAAGGGACTTTTAATGAAATGTTAAATGTCACAATTATCATGACAGTAATGTTAAATAGAGTAGCTCTCGCATTCCGTTTTGCGTCAGTCTTTGAAACGCAGGATTTGAAGCAGCAATGACACCATTGTGACACTTTCCGTCAGCTACGCGCCGTATAATCCAAATGAGATTATATGGATGTCAAAGCAACCGGTCAATAAAACCGGGGTGATATATTACGATAAAATCATTACGCGTAGAATGCTTCGCTTGATCCTTTTAGGCACTATCAGTACACATGAACGGATGTGATCCGTTTTAACATGACGGAATAAGATCATAAATTGTACGTTTTACATTTCACTTTGAAACTGAGCTGCACGGTCGGATATTATTGCATAAATTTGTGTAAAATGTTAATGAATTATTTGCATTTCAATAAAACAGAAACGCGCGCGGATAGTTTGCGCTTAATAAATAAAACTCTTATATATTGAACGTTCACGTTTTTATTTTACAAATTATATTGCGTGATCCACACAAGATTTAAATGAAGAATCGATCGGTTCAAAGTGAATTTCTGTTCAAATAAGTTAATTTTCAGTTTACAAGAGTATAAATTGTATCAACCTTGATCGAGCTTTAGGAAGGTTAATCGGTATAAAATCAATATAAGGTCTACGCGATGGGGAAACGACGGTTTTCCATCTAATTTTAGATGACGCGACGGAAGCGCTAATTGTTTGCAGATCGCATGGGTTTCTTTAAGTCGGGGCCGGCGGTAGCAGAGCCGTGATCAAAATGAACTTGATAAACATGGACGCGGAGAACCGCGTGGTTCTGAACGTGGGAGGAATCCGGCACGAGACGTACAAGGCAACCCTGAAGAAGATCCCGGCGACGAGGCTCTCGAGACTGACCGAGGCCCTCGCCAACTATGACCCGATCCTCAATGAGTACTTCTTTGACAGACACCCGGGTGTTTTCGCCCAGGTACTCAACTACTATCGCACCGGGAAGCTGCACTACCCCACGGATGTATGCGGCCCGCTTTTCGAGGAAGAGCTCGATTTCTGGGGTCTTGACTCGAATCAGGTCGAGCCTTGCTGTTGGATGACCTACACGCAGGTATATCGTGAATAACGTCTGACTGTCGATGTCGTGCACGTGCCTAATCACGCCTAAGCGTGGCTGCACGCAAAATCAGCGAAACGGACGCGTAAATTTATAATGTGATGTACAGAGTACGGTATATAGATGTAGAGATTCGAGTAAACAGGATACAAGGCCAAGCAGGTAGCCGGTAAACTTTTCCAACATATTTAGCAGATTAAAATGACGAATGGCAATATACTTATATGTAGATATAATATAATTCCTTTGACTCGGAATAGTATATCAAATGGAAAAGTTTGTCAGTGATTTATCATATTGTGTCTGAAAGTGCTGTACGTCTTTTATTATCACGCTCATAAATGTGCCAGATTTTAATGCATGACATTAACATCTTTTCACCAAAGTGCCTTTAGTTATACTGTTTTCTTTTTTAATTTTTTAAATTAATTTTAATTTATTTCTAGAATCTACTTAGTAAAAAATGTGAGACATCTTACGTGATATATTTTATACTTAAATTAATTCCAATAGGAGGCCATAAACTCTATACTATAGGATCATTTGTTTGAAAATATCTCTAAGATGAAAATAATAAATAAACAAAAAAAAACATAATAAAAGATAGATAAATATTAAGTATTAATGAAAGAACCCATCTCTTTCTATGCATTTTTTTCTGTTATCATCTTAGAGTTTGATAAAAAATGAGGAAACGCGTGATCCAATAGTACATGGTCTAAGAGGATACTGTTAGCAAATAGAATCTGAGAACTAGTTTGGATAGACCGATGTGGGATAGACTCAAATAAGCGTACGTGCAACATCGGACAAATCCGCCGGTAAGGCTGATCAAAGCCGAGCAGATATCTTTATCACTCACGCGAGGAGGCACACAACGGCTCGCGTATGCTTTTCACGCGCGCTTTATCTGTCCCAAGGCAAAGCACGAAAGAAAGCACACTCGAGAAAGAGTTTCGCAGGTACGAATAACAATCATTGTTGCATCTGTCTCTCTTCCCATCCCCTTCGCCCCGACGCCCTTGCAGCACCGGGATACGCAGGAAACGCTGACGGTCCTCGACAGGTTGGACCTCGACACTGAGAGGCCCACCGACGAGGAACTGGCTAGGAAATTCGGTTTTGAGGAAGCATACTACGAGGGAAGTCTCACGTGGTGGCAGAAGCTCAAACCTCAGATGTGGTCACTTTTCGATGAACCTTATTCCTCCGTCGCAGCTAAGGTACGATTTCAGTTTGATATATTATCATTAGAGAGACAAATAATTATAATACTAATTAAAATATTAATTTGTGCGAAATTAAATTTTTCTTTGAAACTGTAAAAAATATATTTTTTGTTTATTTTTATTTTCTACAAATTTTAATTAATTTAATAAACACACACACACATTTATTATATATATTTATATATATCATAAAAAAATTTCCCATAATTCTGAACTTTAACATATTTTACTTTACTAATATAGTTACATATCTACATTTAGAGAAAGAAAACATTTTTATTTATAAAAGTTTATACTAATAAAGTTCTCGTAACTATTCACATCTTCAGTTTTAGTAATAATTATAAAATAATTTATTCAACTATATATATATATACACATTAATTCTACATATAAAACATCACCAATATAGTTTTTTTCTTCATGAGTGTATCATTAATTTTTATTAATATATAAGTAATATATATTGTTTCTTTTTTGTGTTATTAAAGTTTCCTACTATATAACATTTACAAGTTGATCGTATGTCTGGATCTTTCAGGTAATCAGTATAGTCTCCGTTTTCTTCATCTGCGTTTCGATACTTTCGTTTTGCTTGAAAACCCATCCGGACATGCGAGTGCCGGTGATCGTGAATCGTTCGGTAAAGACTGACAACGTGACGTCCTGGGTGGTAGACAAGACTCGCACCAATGCCCATGATGTCTTCTTTTACATCGAATGCGTCTGTAACGCCTGGTTTACTCTTGAGTTCTTGACACGTATTACCGCGAGCCCGAATCGTTGCGACTTCATCAAGAGCTCGGTGAACCTAATCGACATGGTCGCGACCTTGAGCTTCTACGTCGACCTGGCGTTGCAGCGGTTTGCGGCCCACCTGGAGAACGCCGATATCCTCGAGTTCTTGAGCATCATACGCATAATGAGGCTGTTCAAGCTCACTCGCCACTCCTCGGGCCTGAAGATCCTGATACAGACCTTTCGCGCCTCGGCAAAGGAGCTCACGTTGCTGGTGTTCTTCCTCGTCCTCGGTATTGTCATCTTCGCTAGCCTTGTGTACTACGCGGAGCGCACCCAATACAATCCGAAGAACGACTTCAAGAGCATACCCCTTGGTTTGTGGTGGGCCCTGGTGACGATGACGACCGTCGGTTATGGGGACATGGTGCCGAAAACGTATATCGGGATGTTCGTCGGCGCTCTCTGCGCATTGGCCGGTGTCCTCACGATCGCCCTGCCGGTGCCCGTGATCGTTAGCAACTTTGCGATGTATTACAGTCACACGCAGGCGCGAGCCAAACTACCGAAGAAGAGACGCCGTGTATTGCCAGTCGAACAGCCACGTGTGAGGGCACCCGGCGCGCCGCCCGGCGTGGCCGGCGGGCCCGGGACCGTCGGGCCCCCAGGATGCGGCCAGCAAATGTCACACTTGCAGTCCACCGGGGGCACGGTTACCACTGGGCCCCACGGCCTCGGCATGGGCCAAACGCCTGGCGTCGGATGCACTGGCGGCGGCCAAGGACCGCAGAATCGGAGAATGAACGCCATTAAGACGAATCATCCCAAGGATCCGTTCGCCACGAAAACAGGTAACTCGAAGGCGTTCACTCATTCACTTGTTTTGCACGATTCGTGAGCTCGACTTTTACTTAACTTATTAGTCCACGTGATACGAGTAATGGGGAGGTACATGGTACAAAAAAAATTAAAATATACACATATGTTGTAATTGGAATATAATTTAAACTGCAGCTTGAGAATTCTCTTTTATATTTTTGAGTCACTCTTGCGAGTCTGAACAATAATATAACAAGTTAAACTGTGAAAAATTAATTCGATAAATAACTTAATTCGGAACACGCACGTTTATAGATTATCATATTCGTTTGTAGTTTTATACCTTACCCTTATTCACGAAAGACCAAATCACGCGATGAATTTCACTTGAACTTTTAGATAACTTATCTGAGAATTGCTAAAGGCAAAATTAATCCTACTGTATTGTTTTAAAATTTGTATCAATAATTATTCGTACGGATTGAAACGACGCGAGTTAAATGACAAAAATAACTTATCATAGAAGATTAACATAAATTATAATTTATGAAATTCTAATTGCAAATGAAATCCGATTGCATTCGTTTCTCACTTATATCTAGATAATCTCTTGTATATATGTATATATATATATATATATATGGTGGACAAGTTTAAATTTCGCGTGTTTAATAAATACTTATGCCGTGACACACATAAAATAAACTATTGCAGTAGAACGCGCGTAGAGTCATACTTGCATATACATTTAGCATAATTAACAAATACACATACGAGCAAGTATAAAACAAAGCGCGAGATTTAGGTATTAAATATCAGTTTACTTCTCTAATGTGCTCTACTTAATTTCCATTTTATAAATTTCCACTTTATAAAAATCACAAGCAGAATTCAGAACAAAGTCTTGCAAACGCGCAATGGTAACACTCACGATAAATGTCATTTACGTAAGAAAGAAATCTCAATATTTTTTTAAAAACGACGTGGAAGCGAAAAAGAATTATTGGCATAAATGATACGGGGTCGTTTTGAGTCACGAAGTGCGTCGGAAGATCGACGGCAAAGAAACATGGCAAACTCGATAGAACTAGCCGAGGTCGCGATTTCGTGATTTTCAAGCGTCAATCGAGCCGGCCAATCTCTAGTGTCTCTTTTTCTTTTTTTTTCTCGTATGGTGGGTTGCAGAGGAAGACCGGAGGAATTGTAACCTACGAACCAACGGGACCAAGAGAGCCGGAGGTTTGGATTAACCATTTGCGGTCGTAGCGTGCTCAGACATGGGTATCTCTCACAACTGGTCGGAATTATTTTGGAGCGAACGACGCGGCGTGTATACACCTTATAATCAAAGATTGTCCTGTAAAATCCCGTAAATTCCATTAGGCATGCTTTGGCAAGGGAAAAAAGAAAAAAAAATGTAAAAACGATACCTCGCTGCATCGAAGCATCACGGCTTCCGTTGCCCATTTTCAACGGCTAGGCAAAAAATAAACACTGCCGGCGAAGCGTGGCGGCTGAGACCCGACAATCGGAACGGTAAAAAAAATTTTTGCGGCGGCTGTCACCAGATATACGACCGCAAAGGGTATATCTATTATTTATCTGGAATGTAGAATTAATAGAAACGGTAGAGAAACACTTTTCCGAAGCTCTGCACCCCTAAGAGAAGGGAAGTTTAAAAAAAAACCCATCCAGAGACACCGTGTGCTCGACGGTTGTATCCGTTTTAATTTTAATTCTACATTTCAAATATTATTATATATATACCGTCGGGACGAAGAGGTGAATACGAGAGGAATCTCTCGGCGGTTATACCACGAGCCATCTATTGATCTAAATAAGCAAATTGTGTAGAAAGTCAAGGAGAACTTGTGTAGCAAATAGAGAACTTTCCTCCTTCCTTCGCTTCATAATTTATATTTTTTAATATTCATAAAAGAGATAATACATTTCATTAATAGCAAATAAATGAATCAATGTATTGACACTATATATCGTTCATAATCGAAGAATTTTCTCATGGAATCTATTATTCTATATAGATTATTTTTCCCTTTATGCTTGATATATAGTGAACGCTATAATTTATACTTTCTGCTAGAGAAATTTTGTATTTTTATAATTTATTATTCCATCTGCTTTCCTCTTAAATATTTACTACGAAAATGACCGTAATCTCTTTTCGCGAGTGTTTCTTAACTGAATAACATTCGCGTTAATTATAAGTAATTTCAGCTAAATATTATTACGAATACCAGTTAGGCGGATTTTTATATTAGAGAGACGCAAGAATGTCTTCAATATTTATTCCTATTTGCTTTTTCTCTTCTTCCTTTTTCTCAAAGTTTTATCTTTAATTTCATCTCGTTCCGAGTATAGCGATTAATACGCAAATGTAAAACGAAAATATCCCACAAGAGTGCAGCCGAATGTCTTATACCGTCCACCAGACCACCGTGTTTGTGACTCACGTAAACATCGCATCACCCATTGCTTCTAAATTTAAGATAGTTGGTGATCTAAGATACATTGTGGCAAAGGATATGCTGCGCACAGTAGAAACGGGGACGTAAACTTTATTACCTTCGAAGCTATATACGTTTCCATTGTCGATATCATCACTCGGTCTATACACATTACCTCGATTAAAAGAAAAAATCGATTACTCATCGTGGAAGAACCTCGTTCTATCTTCCAGCGATCGTCTATATCGCGCGCCTATATTATTTCTATCGTTAGCGCCATTCTCGTGGAAACTCGTGTAAACGGTAAATCGAATAAACGACAGTGGAAATTGCATCCCTGCATTGCAGCTCGTTTTATATAGCAAAAGAGATATACCGATAGATGCACCGTATCTTTTTGGTACACCACCGTCATAGATTTTCACCTCCCCGTGAACGTACGACTGTTGTTCACTGCACGTTTAGCATCGGCTGTGTTTTGCCCGATCCTATGATCCGCGTTCTCATCGCATATTTAGCGATAACTGGTGGCTATCTAATTCCTATCAATGTCGATTAATTTTTGACGTTGTACGTGGACTTTATATCGGACAAAATTTCAAATCATGCAGCCACCCACGTGTTCGGTAATGCGACCCTAAATGAGTGGTGAAAATGTGAAACACGATGGACGTCGTTATTGACACGTGAGAATCTCGATGCGAATCGGACGGCCACTTTTCGTGGTAAATGCGGTGAGGGTGCGGACCTATAATCACTTTTGCGCACCGTGAATATCGCCGGGACCAATCCATGAGCTCCTCCCTCCCCAGTATTCGAGATATCGTTTGTAATATCAGTGAAAAAGAACAACTCCCTGTTCTTGTCCCTCGCGCGCGGAATTATAGTGCGGCTCCTCTAATAGCAGCGAAGGAAGAGCGTTGTCTTTCCGCGTTATACATATATATCTGTTGTGCCTGGGAACAGGGGGTAGAAGGAAGTGCAGGAAGGGACAACAAAAGCATATCATATAGGCACACGTGCGATCGAGTGTACGGATCTCGCGAACAGTCGGCGGACGCTCTATAGACAATCGTCATTTCTCCGACAGAATTAATCGTGTAGTTAACGCGTTTCCGGTTTTTTTTTCCCTCTTTTCTTTTTTTGAATAACTCAAAATGAGACAGCCGTTCTCTTTTGGACCAAAATTGCGAATTGGTTGATTACATCTCACGAATTCAATAACGACCATATCTAAACATTCGTATATTGTCGTTTTTTTATTTCATTTGATTCATGGCACACATCTCGACATAATATAAAAATCATTATCGATACTAGCATACATATTGAAACGAAAAAAAAAAAAAATCTTTTAAAAAACTTTAGAGCTGTTGGATTCATATTCTTCGTGGGTTGCAAATTTAATTAAACCGTAAGCGTGTTGGTTTACTCGAATAATATATTAAATAATACAATAATACCACAATTATCTCTCCACATAGAATAACATAGCTGTATTATTGGCATATGTTACAATTCTGATATTTTATTACGCACAATCGTAACGTTGCTTTTATATATATTGAAATGCATATACATTTACTTCTGTAATTAAGTTTTGTACGGCGCTACCAAACGCATTCGTAGATCGCAGTACTTGATTTTACTTATAATTATTATTTTCTATTTTGGTGGCTAAACATTTAGGAGCTTTACCTTGTCATCGTATTTTTGGCTTCACGAATCTTGTCCCTTAATATTTATCTGCTTAAAATGCAATGATGACATTAGTTGATAAGATAATTTTTTTAATTCAGGAATGCACGCACAAATTTCTACGCGTGTCATTTTACAATAAATATATTACTGCCCGATATATACATTTGCATGTAATTTTTAGTTTCTTAAGCTACATATTAAATCCGTTTATAGTAGAAAGATTGATGCGTTGTTGAAGGAAGAAATTAATCAGACGCGAAATAAATGACCCGTCGCGTAAAATAATTCAATTGCATTCACAGAAACTATGTATACAGTCGTATGTTATTATAAAGAGAAAATATATTTAGACTTTTAGACGGATGATAAAAATTATTCATATTATTATAAAAGTGAATACTACCGACGGATATGGAAATTGAATAAATTATAAATTAGGTTAATATGAAAACTTTGCAGCAAATTAACATTTAAATAGTTTCGCGGAGATCAAGTTGATACAGATATTTAATTAAACTATGAGAACTCTTAAACACTTATAGATCTCCACGCAAATAGAAAATTTATTTTTCTTGCACAGACATGATCGGTTGAGTAATAACATTTAGAAAACGTTATACGAAGCTTTACTCAATGTTTTTTCAATTTTTTCTCAGTATTTGAATTCTAAATATGTCAGTTTGGAATACGATAACAATTTGATATATCTTGAATATAAACATGAATTTTTAAAAAATTGTAAAAGAGAGAGCTATACTTTGAAATTTAATGGGCCAGTCAAATTTCATGTTTTTTTAAAGCGGCTCAATTATTATCCGATACCTGATGTTTAATCCTTTTTAGCTAATTCAATTGTTTAATCGTTATAAAAGAAAACGCACACAAACACATCACGAGTAAACCTTCATTTTTCGCATAAAATAAAGTATAAAAATTTCCGATATTCCAAACCGTTTCGGAGATATTTGCGCGTTACACTTTTTGCGAAGTCTACTAGTATTCTTACGTCACTCCCGTTGGTCACGCCTAATAAGGAATATGAATAATTTGTTGATGGAAGTTTTCTATATTTACCCTCATTTATGTGCGGTGCTATCGGCTTGAGTTTGCTCGCTGCTCACAATTGCCCCGATTCTTTGTGCCTTAAAGACTGGATTTCCTATCCAGGGTTGCACCGACCGTGCATTGGCTGTGTTACGTCTTTACCACTTTAATCATTAGGGACTATACACGGTCTATGCTGTGGTCATGCTGTCCACGCAGTTGCTATGTTGAACAACTCTGAAGAAGGAGATGTACAGGAAACTTAATACGTAATTTGTGTAGTTCTCGACACACAATTTGTCAATAAACAAATCCAAATACCATCGGATCATTACATCTTATTGTAGTCAATTTTTGTTATATTATTTCAAATCGGATTTTTTAAACGCGTGTTTTTCTTAGCTCCTTATTCAAATTCGAAAGATATATCTGAACATATATACTTGTATTTATTTAACAAATTAAATAAATCTTGAAACTTAGAAGCTATAATTTTGAAAGTATTTAAATTCTAGTGTCTAGAGTGTGTAGAATATATTTTGTGGTATCATTTATTTCACCACTTTGTGCCTATCTAAAATGCTACGTATACACATAAAAGCGATAGAATGGTATACATTCAGAACGTGTGTCTCAAGAATCATGTTTGAAACGAGAAGCAATAGAACGATGTAAGTGCAATCCACGTGTAAATTGAGACAGGTGCAAATGGGTGTTTGCATATTATTTAAATGGGAATAACACGCCTGCAATTTCCTGTGACATACAGAGCACCGCGGGTACAGAGCCCCCCGTTTATGCAGCCCTGTAAATGGAAGCCAGCCATAATTCGACCCTGACTAGACTATATATCCCGTATCGGCGATACGAGTACGTCCACGCACACATACGTTATATTTCACGGAATGCTCGCATGCATGTTGCAATATTCAACGCTGTTGACTCGAAATAAGAGAACGGGAAAACGCGCGCGGCTTGCGTTAGATCGATGCCGAAGACTCCAAATGTCTTCTTTCCTTCGCGGCCCGATCGGGAGAGACATTTGGACTCAAGTACATTGTACGCGTACAATGTACCTACATTTGCGGAAACTCTATTCCGAGTCGTACTGTAACGTTCGGCTGATACTTTCGGCTCTCTTCCGTGATAAATGTCTCGAACCAATAAGTCCAACGTGATGTTTGTAAATTGTCCGATGCAGCAAATTGTGCCGAATTTTGCGGGAATATACATTTAAAAGGGAAAGCATTGCCGTTCGATCCAAAGTGCGATCTTCGTTTTACTACATTCAGAGAAAAACGTAGCGATAGCAACTATAATAGGCTTTCTACAATAAGCCGCTACCTAAGCTTAAGTCTTATAAGCCGTAAGAAATTGACCAATCATAATCTAATGTGAGAAGAATGATCGACTATGATTGGTCAATTTCTTACGGCTTAAGACTTAAGCTTAGATAATAACTTATAAAAAAAGGTCCATAAAGGTGATTATACAAGTTTTCTATGCAGACTTAATGTACATAGTTTACAACTTTACAGTTACAATAACTACGTACACTAATTCTACGTATAAAAAAACTTGGGTAACTGTCACTTTTATAGCTGCTACCACTATATCTTTTTTTTTGAGTGCGAATGAATAATAGAGCTGAAAGTTAAGGTGAAGTCGAGTGAAATAGAATATAGAGTAATGCGAATGACGTCTCTTCTTCGATAATCGCGCGTAGAATCATCGATCAATTTACGAATTACAGTCGTTTCCCCTACCTTAAATGACCCAGTAAAACGACCAGAAATGGGCGAGGGGAAGGGGGAAGGAGAAAAAAAAAAGAAAATGCATATCGGCGGCGGGTACAATGAGCACGCACGCACAACAGTTTTTAAGGGGAGAAAGCGAGTGTGTACAGACTCCGTGTGTATGTGCGATCCGCACACATTGTTGCTCTGATGCTGCATCATTGGTAGCGACGTCTTATGGTACCTACTCATTTCGTGACGGCCAGTAACGTTAGCATAATTGATAGTAATGTACATTTGCCGCTTGCGGTTTTACCATCGCGTTCGCTCCTTGCTTTTATTTACGTTGACCGAGGGATTGCCGGATAGTCAAGACCTTTTTCTTTTTTTTTCCTCCTCGTGAAAATGTTCCGATTCTTCCTGACGCACGTACCCTCGACACCCTCGCTTTCAACATCGAGCGTCCCACTTTAAAGCCTGGCTTAAGCGGGTCTACGATAACGCGATGTGCTAACGCCACGGCTAATCGAAATTGATTAATCATTAT
Source organism: Trachymyrmex cornetzi (assembly GCF_001594075.2). Taxonomy (NCBI): domain Eukaryota; kingdom Metazoa; phylum Arthropoda; class Insecta; order Hymenoptera; family Formicidae; genus Trachymyrmex; species Trachymyrmex cornetzi. Next base: position 275,344 of record NW_017299992.1, read on the forward strand.
TGATTATCCATTTGCTGACTCGTTACAAACGCGTTAAATTTATTCTCGCTACGTGTTTACTCACGTGCTGTTACTTTCCATTTAATATTACGTATTCTGTGCCAATTTGACCCAGAATGAAAGACCCGATTTCCTTCGCGTTACTACTAAATCCAGGATCCATCGTTTGCGGTCCGAAAAGAAAAATCTGGCAATCCTGATCGACTTTGGGGCTCTCGTTACCTTTCTGTAAGCGTTTTCCGTTGGTTTCGCTGCTATTCAGGATCAAGAGTAAAAGTCCGGTTTTCTAATACCAGGTTTTCTAATACGTAGAATTCGGTTAATTGATAGCGGGATGCGCAGGTTACGCGGATACAAGTTTTATACGGAGGTACAAGTTATATCCGGACGAATTTTCTCTGGATGCGATTTGGATATCAATTGGACATTAATAATTCTGAATAAAAGTTTCATATATCCCAACGGACACTCCGGATATGTGACAACTTCTCGGATTCTTTGATAACTCTCGATACAAGCGCATATAAGGATAAACAAAAATAAAAATCTTATCGAATCAGATTTTCATGTTATACGTAAATCAATTTTTTAAACCTCGGAAAAAACTTATCGGAGATTACCGAACATCCGAATCTCTCGTCAAATTCACCTTGAACAGACTTGAATCTTTTATCGGATATTCCACAAAATATCTCGAGATCCGATATCGTACTGTCAACTATCATTTGCTTGAATCTCGCGTTACCTGCGCATACCGTAAACGCCATGAATTGTACATTGCTCCGTTGTATCGCTCGATAATGTAAATACAACGACGAACGTCCGACAGTTCTTCGGGAACACGTAGCTCAATCGGATGCAGTGGGGTACTTAATCATTTTGAAGACATTCATCGAACGTTAATTTTTCATTACGAAATTATTGTTAGACATTTTTCTTGAGCATTTCAACTGATACATCATTTATAGGTTTTTCTGCGATAAGCCATTAGCTTCTGCATTTAGCAGAAAAAGTAGCATTGCAACTGTTGTAAAATTCTTGAATATAATTGATTTATACACTCAGATCCAGTGAGGCATTAAAGACAAAATTAATCATGTTAAAGAATTTTATAACAGTTGCAAAGCTGTTTTTTTCTGCTGACAGCAGTTATAATATTATCTAAGTTGTAAGTCTTAAGTAAAAAATTGATTAATCATGGTCGATTATTGTTCTCACATGTAACTGTGGTCAATTTTTTATAGATTAAGACTTAAAGTTTAGGTAATGCATGACTTATTGTAGAAAGCCTATTATATGTGACGCGTTTTACATATGGCAGCCGTAAAATAAAAATTGATATACCGTTTCAATAAAAAAAGAAAAAAAGGAGGAATAAACCCCTTTTTACGTCGTGTATTGTTATTTATTTAAGCTCAACTTCCGTGTAGATTTACTCGAAATATATGGCCTCAGCACTTCGCGGGTTAAATGCCCCACGGACATCCGAAAAATTGTAGAGTATTATAGGACAGAAACATGTGCCCCCGCACTAAGTGACCGTACACAGTGACACACGTAATCACGTACATATTTGCATACACGTTCGTCGCGACCACCGCCCTCTCTTATGCTACTTAACAGTCCTTTTGACTTCGTAGGTAGATACGTATGATTTCGAATTATACGACAGCGACGTCGCCGACGACGACATCGAAGTAACCGCTGCAGTTCACCACTGTCGTCGAATTGTCTCCATTATATTATCGCTAATTTTTCTTATCGTTATCATTATGAATTACGAATTATAATTATTATACACGACGTATATATATAGATATATGCGAAATAGCTTGTATAAAAGGAAGACTAACGCGATCTTGACTTCTTCGGAGGCAAGATGACGAGCGCACGTTTCTTCTGGAAGAGCAATTCGAGGTGATGTTGTCATCGTCGACATTATTGTATTAACGACATTATAATTTATTCTTGTAACGTCATTATCGTTATCGCTAACGATTGCCGTGATTGTCGTCGGCGCCTTCCGCAGCGGAAGCTACCATCGTACATACATTATTATATAAATAATCGTTCTACCGCTAATCTCGCGTTTGGGAAAATCTCGACGTGAGAAATCGGTATCCCGTGATTAATACACTGCGTATTGTAGCCGATGATCGTGACGGGTAATCGAATAAGAGAAAAAAAAAAGAAGCGGGACACAAAGGCGAATTATATGTATATATATATGTATATATTTATATATATGTATATATACATATATACATATATCACTATATCGAGAATTGTGCGCTGCGTTTACGATTTAAGCTAGTTCATTTGTAAATAAAAACTATTTGACTCTTTGACTTTTTTGCGGTATTAATTATACAGCACAATACTTCAACCTCAATCCCATAATTCCCGTCCCGTAATCTCGCGTCCATTAGTCTAAGCCGAATGAGCAAAATCCCAGTAAGCGAAATCTTCTTTATTCCGTTCGTAAAATATTTCCTATATTTGCGCTGCGAAAGCGACAACGACGTCGCTTGACAATGCTACAGAAACAGTGTAGCAGACAGTACAGATGCAGTCGATGATGCTTCCTTCTTCTGTTCGACAGTTGTCTCCGCATTTATAGGTCGTCTAGCGTTCTGCTTTGCGCTTTATGCGCCTTGCGAAGAGTGGGATAATTATAACGCTCAAGCTACACAAGCTAACTGTTGGTACATGAGGCACATGCCGGCATTGTCTTCCAACGTACCGTCCATGTTGACACCCGGACCAAACGCTACCCTTATACGAAAGGGAGTAGTCCAAGTCTCGACTCGGCAATTACCCTCTGCGTCGAGTTCGTTTCGGCCGCACAGTGAACTGCCGCAACGCTCCAAATTGCAGATACCTGCCATGTTGTTTCCCGGCTAAAACAGACATTTGCACAGCTGAACTATTAAACGAGATATCGCTTCTGTTTTCTTACAAAGTGTGCCAAAGTTACTGTAATTAACCCTTCGTACACACGACGATATTCCAGTCCTTTACTAAATACGACGAGTTGTTCGTGGCCCAGCTTAATTTTCGGCTTCACTTTTATAGGTATACAGAAATTATTAAATAATTCTTATAATACTCTCTCTCTCTCTCTCTCTCTCTCTCTCTCTCTCTCTCTCTCTAACGTCTTTAAAAAATATTTATAAAGTTGTATATTAAAAAAAAAAGAATAAATAAAGACCATTACTTAATGAAATGTTCCCGTATTTCAAAGAGAAGGAATACGCAGAATATCAATCGCATGTATTAAGGGTTAATCCTCTTATACTAAAATTCCAGTTTCCAAATTATCACGTAAGTCCAAATTGAAAATTGTTGATAATAAATTTGAAATAATACAAGATGACGTTTATAAATACAATTCATATACATTACTAGGTATTACTAGACTTTTTTACATAATAATTACTTAGACAGCACATATTTAAAATCGGAATATAAAACGTTTTGTCTCAATTTTGGACATACGTGCTATTCGAGTATAATAAAGAAAATATTTATTAAACATAACGTACTGTAATAAATTCCTCGAAATCGCAAGGAATAAGTATCCTGTCTCTGCACCGTCTTCCGAAGAAAGGTATCGAATTCATATTGGAAATAAAAGCCATTTCCTGTTCAGATAATCCTGCTCCCGATCCCTCGACAATGTCCATGCCGGAACCGTTTACAGGAGTGACATTTGGATTGACAGCTGTAGAAGCATTTCCGCTGTTTGCAGTGATCATTGCGGGAACTGTGTTATTGGTCGTATTGGACATATTTTGAGATCTATTAGGACCTATCCGAAAAGAGTCTCGCGTGCAAGGCTGATAAGAGATACCGCACATGTCTCTTTCCTGACGTACGCATAATAGGTAATCGCGTTCGGCGAGATATCTGCCGTTCGGGAGATAATTAAATGTCCTCAGTGTGCCGTTGGGTGAGCGAAAGTATTGGAGACATCCTACCGGTGCACGTTGCTCGAAACCCAGCTGTATCACCCGCATCTCCCACATTCGTGACTGCAGTCCGCTTGGCAGCCGGAAGTTTAAAGTGATTGGTTCGTTCCCTTCGCCCACGTCCACGTATACTGTGTCGAGATATAAAGCAGTCTGTGCTATTTAAATTTCTCGAAAAACGTACACGTGCGAGTGATGTCCCGCGCGTGCAGAAAAATCCAATTTTAACGCTATTAGATTCGCGGTACTACAAAAGCTGCAATTATAAAGCTTGTGTAAGAAATTGTACAAGCAGTACTCACCATGTTGCCCGCTGTTCCATCCGCATAATTCGAAAGATGTCCTGTTACTGTTAATTACCATGACATCTCCATCGCACACGCCAGTCAAGGCGTTTGGCTGACCCTAAAACAGGTTTTACTTTTACATATATTACGTACACGAAAAGAACGATTTGTCTGAAGAGTATCTAAAAATTTAACTAAATTTAAATCTGAAAATAATTTTATTAAACTATCAAAATAATTATGATAAAATAAAAAAAATATATCACGACAAATAATGCCGATGTGAGCCAACACAGGATGTTCGAGTGTAAATTAACAAAACCATTTATTAGAAAAGTGAATATACATATACGTTTCAACCCTCGATTCGGATCCTCTTCAGTATAATAAACTTAAGAAACATCGAAAACACAAACAAAATTAAAATCGCAAATTATTCGGAAAAAACGTATTAAAAAGAGAATGCTCTAACACGAGTTAATGGTTAATTTATTGGATGTCGTAAACTTGTCGAAATTTGGACGTCGATTGATGAAGTCAAACAAGTTGTGTATAAGCAACCATATTATTATTAAATTTTCCGAATAACAAAAAGAAGAACTAGACTTCTCACAGAGGTGCTGATGGTTTGCAACAATGTTGCAAAAAGTTTTGACATTCTTGCAACTCTCTTGAGCGCACAAAATTTTGATGGTGTAACAAAATTATATTTTTAGATCTGAATCTAGCTAAATTTTTAGATACTTTAGCAAAACTATTCTTTAATTTAATTTTCTTTCCGTGTACCTTTTCTGCTTTTGCGATTACTCCATATATACACATCGCTAACTCAAATGAATTACGTGTGTGTTTTATTTATGTTAAATGCGATATATTTCAAATATGCTAATGTCATTTGTCGCCATTTATGTAAAAATGACGTCTACTGTCGTAAAAAATGACGATAAATAACATCAGCTTGCCACCTGGAATTGTGTAATATAAGAACTAATACACAATTTTTCTTCATAATTACTTTATTCTTGTGTGTATTTTGCCTTTTCCTCTTTTCTTTCCCTTCTTTCTTTCTCCTCGTTTACTCATTCTTTCTCCAAATTTATTTATAGTAAAATTAAACTGTAATATCTACCCAGGTAGCATAATGTTCAAAATCGGGATATAAGATGTCTTAAAGATGCCTTTATATGTTCTAAACTTTAAACATTGTGCCGTCTGGGTGAAAAACGGCACTGACGAAGATTTTCACAAATGCTGTTAATATTGAACAGTATCTAGAAAGTAATGTTGTGTGTGTATAGCGTAGTTATTTGAAGAAAAAAAAATTCTGCATTCTTCGCACGTGTTAGTATCGACATTATCTTGATAACTCATGGAATATTAGATGTACTAAACAGCACTCGGGGGAATCGACAGTTGCAACTAGCCTATTCCTAGTAGATAACACTATAATAATGAGACATTCCTGAGACTTACAATGTTGAAATGGACGAAGTCGATCCTCAACTGGCTGACCTCCGTATCGATCTTCCGTACAAGCACTGAGCAGTTCATAGGCCGGTCGATGAGGTTGGGAAAACCAGGACTGGTCACGTAGGTCAGATTATTCTGTACCTCATTGTCGCAGCTTGCCGTGACTGTAAACCATATTAATTACTGACACAGTTAACAAAATACTTGTACCGACTGTAGGACGTTTGAGTTTCGTATACCCTTCGGAATATTTAATTGGGGTAAGAATCCACGATATGAAGGCCTCGCGCACAATTCCGTAGAATTTTACATCCGAATTTAAACTGATTCAAACAAGACCGAACACGAAGTAATAGCGTTTATCGCTAAACTCGTTAAATTAATATTAGCGACGGTTAATAAAAGATTAGATAATTGATGAACGAAGAATGAATTGCCTCGCATTTAAAGCTCAGACTACTAATGCTCGAACGCTTAAAGCTCAAGCTAATAATGCGTTGTTAGCCTTCTAAAGTTAAGTGGGAAATCAGACACCTGAGTTCTATAGTGGCTTTTCTAAGGAATAACAAACTTTTATACTTGATTTCCTTCCCCTATTATTACGCTTTAAATAGTTCTTTTCTGCAACGTCTTTCCAAAATCTATTAATTTTTCATGTAGATTGATCTACGTCAGGAAAAACACGGATGTACAAATGCGAGAAATTATGACATAGTCACTATTAATTGATCAAGAATAACCTGTTAGGTTTTCGCCGAAATTTCCTGTTTAAAATTCATGTCTATGTGGACGGATTAAATGCGAATGCCAGACATTCTAACACTTTCGTAAAGTATCCACTGTGGGCGTCGCCTGTGCGATATTCTCACGAACAGCCTCCGGCTTCGATAACGAGTTCTCCATTCAGGCATTCAGTGACCGTTTTAGAATCTCGAGACGCTATTCAACGGCCCGCCGGCTAGAAGAAACGCTGCCTTCGCATGTAGATCTTACTTCCTCTGGTGGTCCAAGGAAACAACTCGGTGGGCAATATAAAAAATGTATGAGCGGCTGATGTCGCGTTGCAGGAAGTGTGCATTCAACGATTCAACGAAAAGAGTATAAAAAAGCAAAAAATAGACAAGATAGATAACCTTTTGATCTGAAGCTCGCGAATCATATACGCACCGTATCTATATATAATATGTGTTGTGTATGCAAATTAATATATACATATGTATGCACATATGTAATGTAGAATCTTACTTGGATAAATACGATATCTCAGAATCTCCGATCTATATTTTTAATTCTAATAACAGATCTTTGATAAATTTGCAATTAATTTTCTTTCATTTTTGTGTTACAACTTTTAAGGAGGTTTTGTCTGTACACAATATCAGCTAAAAAAGCCAGCATCAGCCAAAAAATTTTTATTATCAATACACATTGAAATCAATTTCAAAAAATAAAACAATGAATTGGCTTATCAGGGCTTTAAGCAGTAATGCGAAAGTCCTGATCGAAGTAATCATATTTGCTGCAGTAAATAACTTTTAAATGCAAGTGAACCAAATAAAATATTTTAATATTTTTAATATTATATTTATTATAGTTTTATTAGTATATATAAAAAATTTGATTTAATTTATAACGCTACAATCTATGACCTTATCAAATTTGTGAAGTACTACAAAATGCCATTTTATACAAGAATCAAAGCAAACAAAAAATTAAATAACCAATAAGAGAATTGTGTTCAAATTTTACATAAATAAACGTAATAATACAATTTATGAAACAATGTAATATATTATAGGACCGTATATGTAATAACACAAACTGTAGAAATCAATGCCTTAAACGGTCTAGTTGGATCTTAAATGCTTGTATGATTCTGTGTTAATTTATATACAACGTATGTAATCCTTTGAAACGCATGTCGAAATAATTTTTCGATCTTGAAACGCTAAACTACCGCAGTAATATCACAAGTTAAATTGACTAGCAATTTGGTGCTTTTTTGCATCTTTGAACGATCTTAATAATGCTGAGTGACATATTAAAATCTGTAAATAATTAATTCTTATATTGTGAAAAATATTACCTCGACCCGGATCTCTTGCTTTTTAGACGAGCGTTCTAAGTTTTTAGACCACCGAGGCAATAATTTATGAAATTTTTATATTTTTAGTCATGCTTTAATATGTAATACATACATCCTTAATTTTTTTTTTAACATACACATACATTTTTAACATAAAATATTACAACGTCTAATTTATATTAAAGATTAAGACCAGTTTGTCCCCACCTTTTGATAAATATTAGCTCATTCACTCTGTGCTCTCATTTTCTCTTTTTATCTATAAGCTCTCTTTTAACCATTAGATAAATTACTATATTGTTTACCTAAGCAACAACCGACCCTAAATATCTCAATGAAAACGTAGGCAGATAGTAAGTCCTGAGAGCGCAAAGAGCGCTTTAATAAATCGCGTATATTGAAAGTCTTCTTCGACAGAAATGTTACAAGTCAGAAAATATCAGTACCTAAAAGCATATACATATATATATATATATATATATATCCTTTTTTATACTGTTGTCCGCTGCTTATTACATAATTGCTGTTCTAATCCCGTAAAACTGCAATGAGCTATTTATATCTAAAGGTCACGTCCCTGTCTTTTGACCATGAGAGCATTAGAAATTTATTTGTTCGCGTTATAGCTCTCGTAAATTTGCTCGTGCACATGCATCATCTTTCTTCCGTAACACATTAAATTTCGCGATATTAAATTATTTCTGCGGAATGACGGCATCCGGCGATAGGCCGATATAAGTAAAACTCGGACTTTCAGGATGCGTATACGGATGGCAAGAAGTTGTATTCGCGAAATCGGTCAAGAATCCGTACGTACGGTATGGCCCTGTTTTCGACTGTGCAATAGCATGTATCGTGACGGAAAAAGCGAATGGATGCAGACCGAATAAAAAGCAACAAGGAGCGATTGGACGAGAGACTTTATAAAACGGAGACGGACGGTGGAACGGTTTCAGGCTAGCGTATATAAGAACTTTTCCGCGCTACATGAAACTTAAATTTAAGTAGCGGCATGAAATGAGGATGTTCGTTATAATAAAAGTTTAATCACCATCAAGATGTACACCTAAAAAGAATGCTACAAAATTTCTATTTTAGCTTTAATTAAATTATTTTACCTCCTCACAAAGAAAATTAACATCGTTAGCTGCATAATAGAATCTTAATCCGAGGAGATTTTTTTCGAGGAAATGAAATCGATATTAAATTTTTTAGAAATAAGTAAAATCTGTACTAAATTTATCTTCCGCTAGAAGTCTACATAGTTTGTCATCTAATCACCGTTAATGTATATAAATGGTGCATTACTTAACGAATTTCAAGTCGGTGCCTTCTCTAATTAATGAGAATTTAATACAGCAGCCAACTACGAAGTTGTTAAGTTTAACGTTGCAAATTTTAAACGTTTAGCGAAGTAAATTTTAGAATTGGAGATGAACACCGTTGATATCTTTCAGCAAATTTCAATGGATTTTGTGAGAATGTAAAGTTGAGTTTAAATTCTACAGAAAATTTATTGCTAGAAGGATAAATATGTATGTCGCACGTGTCCATAAAATGTAAAATTTTACGATATAACGCGCTTAGAGGAGACACAAATCTCGCAGTTCAATTACACATGGAACTGCATATTTGCAATACAGATTTTGAAAGAACGGTATGCTCGGTCACGCTCGATATTTGCGAATTGTTAAGAGCAATGTAAACAAAATATCATAGGGAGACAGTGGAGCTCGTACAGTACAACACTTGTGTCCGCACCGAAAGGCAATTAAATAACTGTATAACCTGGCCTTCAAGTTCTTCCTCGTGCGAACTCACCGGGTAAGCGTACCGTTCCTCCTTTTTTTCTTTCCTTCTTCGAGTGCTCCCTTTCACGGTATCGAGGAGAACGTGCTGCTTGAGATCGTCTCGGAGTTACACCCGGCTATCGCGATACCGTTAAACTTAGCAGAAAAGCGCTGATCGATTCGGCATCAAATCGACAAAGCGAATAAAACAATCGCGGTTGCACAGATACAATTTTAGACGCTAAAAATAACGTACGACTTCTAACCAGAAGTATATTTTCCGCTTTATTTTGAGACGATGTTAAACAGCAATGTCGCATAAAAGAAATAATGACGTAAGATAGCAAATCTGATCAATCAGTTATTTAAATTAGAAAAAAAAAAACGTTCAGTGTTTGCAATTATCTATACAAATTGCTAGATAAGTATCTAGATGAAGAAATGGCTTCGTCTTATCTTTATGTAAATTGTTAGAATATGTATTATTTCCATCTTTATCTTAAATTAAAAAAGTGCTATTTTTCAAATTATCTTATATTAATTGTATTATCCATTTTGCACCAATGTAGATTAATTTTAATCTCGGTTCAACTTTTATACTCTTCATTTTTTTCTTAGTTGTAAAAATTAGAGAAAAATTAAGAGTAAGTTAAATCGAGATTGAAGTTAATGTACATTGGAGGAAACGAGTATAAGATAATTTATATCAATGTATAGCGAGATTAGAATGTAAGATTTTAAAACATCTTTCTTTTTATATATGTATGTAAAATGGACGTTTAATCTTGTTAGATGAATGCTGTCCAGATTTTGTAATTTTGAGCATTGACTTGATGTGTCAACGCTATTGCCTATTGCTTTCTTTTTACTATTTTTAATTTAAAAAAAGAAAGTATATATGTACATACACTGAAAGAAAAGATTAGTTACTGCAACAAATTAAATGGTTAAATATGGCATAGGATTTTTAATTGGCTGTAGCAACCAATTTTTGGTTGCGTTAGTCAATCGAAATCTTATACTGACATTGCGGATAGGCTAATACAACCAACAATTGGTTGCAGCATCCAAAAATTGGCTGTTGCAACCAATTAAAAATGCTATGCCATATTTAACCATCTAATTTGCTGCAGCAGCAAATCTTTTCTTTCAGTGTACACTTTTAATTTTAACATTGAAATAGTTTTATGTTTAAAATTTAAATCTAAACAATTAAATTTTTATTTTTTATCCACATCTCAAATAGATTTTCTTCAAGTATAACATATTTTGTTATATATCAGTGGAGCGTCTTGGCATCAATATATTACTCGAAAATTGTCAGATAAAAAATTTGAAAAATTTTTATTTGTATGTAAGAAATAAAGATTTATATTATAAATATAAAAATGTGTATATATTGTTTCTATGGCTTAAATTATTTTGTTTAAAAACAATATTATCTTAAAATTATCTAGAAGAAATTATTTATAATTTCATTTTTTTATTTAGATAAATAAAAAATGAAATTGTCTTTATCTTACAATGTATTGATGTACAACTTATCTAATTTTTATGTAGATAATTTTGAGTTACCTAAACGGAATATTGTTCATAATTGCATACCTGAAATCAGAAATTTCTCTAAGCGCAACAAACAAATAAGGATAGAAAAATAACGCATAATATCTTGAGAAATTAATAATTTCATTAGGAATTAGAAATATTTAGGATATGAATACAAATTCAGAGAGATCATTTTTATTGCAACCAGAATGAATTGGCGCTTCTGTAGGTCCTCCAGATAGGTTTCACGACATCGCTTTAAGATGATGCGCATGACAAGTTATATTCACGTACGAATGACAGGTATACTCACATATGCAGCACACGCCAAAACCGAGCGCACACGGTCCGTGAGATTGCCCGCGCTGAATACGGCACTCATATGTGTTCATGCATATTCCCTGACGTCGTTTGTCCTCGGACAGGCACTCTTCTTCGACCGGAACGGGAAAGAAGTTCAGCACTGCGGATAAACGCGAAACGAGTCAAATAAACTGGGAAAAATTCCCTCGTCCGTTCTAACCGTAGACAATGTCACTTTCCGAAATGTAAATAAATGTAGGAAATAGATAAATTGGTTACGCGATTTGATGAAAATCTACAGATACAAATTTATAGAACGTTTTCGAGTAATATATTAAGAAAAAATGTAGTAATTTTAATAAATATTTATTTGAATAGTACCAACTAAACATTTACTTACAGTAAATAAATATTTATTCAATAAAAATAATAAATCAAATTAATGGTTCTTGTACCAAATAAATATATTTTTATATTTAATAAATATTTAGTTAGTACTATTAAAAAAATAATTTATTAAAATTTAGTACAATTCATCAATGTAGAATTATTTGCAATCCGCGTTATTTGCTTAGCGTCTTTTTATTGTATTTAAGTACCATTGCTTTACATTTTACGTTCGAACGAGGACTTCTCCAAAAGGCCTTCAATAAAAATTTAATTTCGCTGTTTTATCAATTTTTACTCGATTTTTTAAATAATTAATTCAAGTGCTGCGAATTAATCAATTATACATTTTTTAGAAATGAAAAGCATTAGATTGATGAAAAAAGCAAACAAGTAATTCAATTGTAAAAATATCATCAAAAACTAATAAATAGCATTTGCACAATTATTTATTGAATCGTATTATATAATTTATCATCATATGTATGTATCATTTAATACGCAGAAAATACATTTGGAAAAGTACCCTCGCAAAATTCTTAAAATTGCATGCACGCTGTAAAGAAAGGGATTTATTCTTTCATTTACATATCTCTCAATTCAGAAAACAAACGCGAATTATTAAAACGTTATTGAGAACTATACAAGGAAATAAAAAAAAGATTTGCTGAAGTATCCAAAATTTAGCTAGATACAGATCTAAAAATAATTTTGTTTGGATTACCAAAATAATTATATAAAACACTCTAAATGGTTGCTAGAATGTTTTGCCATTGACGCTTAAGAGTGTTACATATTTTGATGATCCAACAAAATTATTTTCAGATCTTTATTTGCACTGAGAAAAAAAAAGTTCACTAAATTGATTCAGCTCGTCTTTTTTTCTTTCGATAAAAAGAATATATATACATATTTATGTATTTAATTAAAACATATTATATTTTCTAGCGAAAGAAATAAAGATCGAAGATAAATTAATATTTATATTAATTTAGTCAAATAACCAATTGGTTTAGTCAAACAAGAACAATCTTTTTTCAGTATAGCTAAATTTTTAGATATTTCATCAAAATCGTTCTTTCCGTGTACGAATATTCCTCTTTTCAATTTCTTCACTTCGTTTGTGTAATGTTATAACGTTTGCAATGTACTCACCCCTGGAAAATCGAGTCGCGTCACGTTCAAAGAGCTCGTTAGACGTCGGCTTATCCGTTGCATGATTCGACCAGAGATTCAATCCTAAGAGCGACCATTGGTGTGTGATCTCCGGTAAGGTGAGTAGCACGCTAACGCTACTTAGCGTGAACCAGATAGAACACCATCTCCCCACCGACGAAAACGATGTTCCGGCTACCGTGGCGATACACAAAATAAATATCCCATAGTAGCGTGATAGCATAATCGCGCCTTCGGATTATCGGTACTTGCGAAAACGCATTCCTGATGATAGCACAAAGTCGTAAGGACACATCCACGCTAACAGTGAAGATCGAGGCCGCCGACTGACCGTCAATGGGACCACGCGAATGTGTCAGGCCCACGCATCTCAGGGCCTCTCCTGCCACCGGTTACGATATCCCCGTATGAGTTCCAATACGTTTTCGTATGTAGGTTGATTTTCATTCAGATGACGAAGGATACGTGTCATGACAGTTGTCAATAAATGTGCTTTGATCATATTTAATACAATATTTTGAAATTATATATTTTGAGGTTTTTTTATATAAATCTTCTTATAATATCCCATAGATTCTTTAAAAAAAGGAAGAAAAAAAGCTCTAATTCTAATAATAAAAAAGCAATAAAGAAATAAACTTAATAAGCAAAAATAAACATATAGCAAAAATAAATGGTATATAGTACGTTCGATAAATTGGAACGAAGGAATTATCTTTTCATTTAATTTTGATCGTTTTATTTCAGTGACAAAAATAAAATTATTTATCTCTATAAAATTGTAATTTGCATTTGGTAAGTAGATAAATAATCATTTTATAAAAAATATAAAATTTTTTATGATAATTTTGATATTTTGATAATTGATTCTGATAAAATCGATTCTATTAAATTTAAAAATCAATAAAATTATTTTCTACAAACCTTTTTCATATATCACACTCTTTTATTTTAAAAATAACACAACAAAACATTTAAATTTCCCAAAAAAAAAAAGGGAAACATACTATTCTTTTTACTATAATATAATTAAATGTCATTTTCATTTCACAGTTAAGAAAATTTCCGTTTTGAATTGCAATTTTCATAAAATTAACGATTATTAAAAGTTAATTAACTTTTAATAATCGATAGGGTAATGTTTACTTAACTCATTTTGGTTAATAATTCGAAAATCATTTTAAATTGTATTATTTCTAAAATAAAAAGGTGATATTTTTATAAATTACATGTCTATATTTATTTAAATTTGTAAATATTATAATTTGTAATCTTATTTTTCAATTAATTACAATAATACTATTTTGGTTTTAAATAAATATCTCGGGAAAAAATGTTAATTTCATATATAATTATATAATTATATAAAAAATCGACATATTTTATATACAATTATGTATATATAATTATATATAAAATATGTCTATATATAACATTTTTTCCTGGGACTAAAAATTTAAGTATTATTTACCAAAGAATTAAAAATTCGAAGTTGCAACAAAAATCATCTCAATTAAATTTTTTTTCTACAAAAGATTAATTTTCGCAAATTTAATACAAACTTTATATGTATATATATATATATATATATATATATTCTTTTCACGTTTTTTTTGAATCCCTATTTCTATGCGATTAACTTGTTTAATTCTGCCTTACCAATATACGTTAATACGTAAAATTGTTGTATCATATATTTTCCTGAATTACCATCAAACGATCATTCACAGATTTATTTCAGCGTACGTCATAATGGGTGTGTTCCGAGTTTCGCATGAAGAGCATGATGCATCATTTGTCTTTGTTGTTCACCAAATAATAAAGAAGGATAAAACGATCATCATGCGCTTCATACATAACTCGGAACGCATCCAAAAAAGATGCACTGTCCATTTCGTGTCCATCCTAGTGTATTCTAGGGACATTATTCGTGTTCCATTCAGTCATTGACAAGTTGCAACCTGCATCCATAAATTATAGTTACGCAAATGTGATACGCCACGGATCATGGAAGTACGGCTTTCGCCATGACGATGAGGAAGCTGTTTTACTGTTTTTCGTAAACTAGCTTGAAAGACGGTCAGGCTGTGGCATTAGCAGTCTTACTGAGCGACGGGGAACAGACATTAGGTAAGTCAACTCCGTCGGCTCGCCGAACGTCGTGATATAAAACGAGAATGATCAAGTCAACGATCGGTATCCAAGATGACGTGAGGCGATGAGGTGTTCAATTTTTCAGGGGTCATTTCTCGCCTTCGTTAGTGTTTATGTATCGTCGCGGATACTCCGTTATCGAAACAAGCGTATTTCGCTTCTACGAGGATACGTAATGGTGTAAACGTTGCCGTTACGTCTTAACCTCCTACGTTTGATTGTACGATCTGACTAGATAACGCGCGATCGCGGTCTATCTGTTCCGGGACGAAGTGCCGGATTAAAATATTTACACACACACATACATTTTGTATAACGCGGAGTGTTATACGGTATGGTTGTTGCGAACGATTGACTCGCGGAATATTTTATCTTGTTAATTATCAGTCAATTTGGCGAAGTTAAAGAACGTCTTAACTTTGCCCCACTTGTGATTCCTATGGAAATCAGTTCAGTTTAAGTTGGTGGTTTTTTGGTGGTTTTTTGTAGTGGAACGGTTCTTGGAATTCTAATATTTCTCTTATAGTTGGTAAGTAGCTGGAGGATTGTTCAAATACTTCAGCAAGGTGGTAAATAGCGATTACTCATAGCGATTCGTAAATGCTAAGATAAAACGCCTTACCTTCCCTTGTATGTGAAACATTGTAACTTTATACATAAAAATTATACATAAAAATTATTTTATCTATGTTCGTTATGTAGTATAATACATACATAGGTAGAATACACATTCTAGAATAAGCCGTTACTTAAGCTTTAAATCTTAAGCAGTAAGTAATTGACCAGTCACGGTTGAATATAATAATCAAGTATGATCACTAAACTGTGGATATATTTATGCAAAATACTTAACTGAATGTTTTGCATAAAATGCATATTTTGCATAAATTGCATATTTACAGATGGCAATCTCAATCTTTTTACTTCACCTTTTAATAACACTTTAACGAACAACGATTGACTGCTAAAACTGTCCGATAGTTAATATTCAGTTAAGTATTTTACATAAATATCTGCAGTCTAATGATCACTAAGTAAATTTCTTAGACTTAAGACTCAAAGCTTAGGCTTATTGTAGAAAGCTTATTAGCCGTTTATGCAGTTTCTATATTTTTTTATACTGTATTACAATAGAATCATAAAATCTTGTTTTGAGACATATTTTTTTTTAAACGTACTAGTAGAATGTTGTAAAATTTTAAATGATTTACTAAGTAAATGTGACATAAAATTTTATCTGTACACTTACCATGTCTGACTCCCATAACTTCCTTTATTTTAATTTGTTTGAAGTATCGGAGTTTATATAGTTTGTATTATTTTATATTTATGAGTATAATGAATTTTTAAAATAATGTATTCTGCTTTGTGCCACGTGTTTCTCGCACGTGTGCACATGGAATATGTAAAAGTTCGTAATTTTAATATACTTCTAAAGTTAAGTATGACATCTGTCTTTAACATTTGCGTATGACTGTGTTATATATTGGATATATATGGCACTGTAAATATTGATTTCGATTAAATATTAGTTGTTAGCACATGCGGCAGTAATAATGGTAAGTAAGTACGGCTAATTAAAATTTCCAACTAAACTATAATAAACTAACAAATTTGATACGCTACCAGAAACCGCTACTGCAGGGTTGGCTAATACAATACTGAAACTATATTCACAGATAAACTCGGTGATATCTGTGAATGTAACGTTCGCTTATACTTTATTGGTGCATTATGATTTTCTTCTAATGTGCTTCTTCATAAAAAGTTACCTTCGCGAATTTTGTAAGCGAATCTTGCAATTGCAATTTTGTGCCAACTTTGATGTGCCATGGCCATCACTTTTTTTGGCCTTATAAGATTTCGATATTTTCAGAGAATATTTCTGGTGACCGCGTCATCCGCTATTACGGCCGTACCATGCAGAACTTTGATGATCTCGATATAGAGGGACGTAATCCTTCTCATGTATCAGAAGAGGCTAAAGAAAAGGTAAGTAGAGGATGTGTGATGGCTACAAAAACGATTATGTATATATATAATAATAGTAACGATTGCTATTATAAATTGTGCTAGTATATAATTGTAGTATAATTTCAAACAAATATATCTTGTAAAATATGCAAGTCCAAGTTTCAATCAAAATAATTGTTTCGCACATGTCTGTTATCATGTCG
This sequence comes from Trachymyrmex cornetzi, assembly GCF_001594075.2. Taxonomy (NCBI): domain Eukaryota; kingdom Metazoa; phylum Arthropoda; class Insecta; order Hymenoptera; family Formicidae; genus Trachymyrmex; species Trachymyrmex cornetzi. The sequence goes on from NW_017299992.1 coordinate 292,690, forward strand.
TATACATTTAACGTTCCATTCTCCACAAAAATAGTATATGGACCATTGCGAATTACGGATATTTTTGAGACTAGTATTCGACAACGGAAGATCAATCTGCCTTACGAATCGTTTATGTTTCATAGGAAGAATATGATCGGAAGCGTATAATGCGATGCAGCGTTACCGCCGAAGACGGCGCACTCAGACCCGTTTACTCCGAGACTGAAGATGGTGATATATGGTGTCATATCTGTAACGTTGCTTTATTCGGGGCCCATAAATTGATAAGTCATAATTTGTGTAATCGTCACAAAATGAAACTGGACGAGTGGCCATATCCGGTTATGCTATGGTCCAAACGACCGGATGTGGCCAAGACGATCGCGCCAGTGCAATCTACCGCTACCGATACCCTGGCACCTGGTGAGCCAGTACCACCTGGTATGGAAGATCAAATAACGCGGAGCACATCGATACAGATGAGTTTAGATCGTCATCAAAGCTCGCCACTCGTCGGTCTCGAGTACCTATTGGAGTTGGTGGACAACGACTCCTGTGAACCGAGTTACACGTGTGTTTTGTGCGACAAGCGTGGCGATCCACGTACAGTAATGGCTCACATTACCAGTTACAATCACCGAATCACGTATCTGAATAGACACTTTTCAACTATATCGCGAGCAATTGCGGAGTTACCGCGTACCCCTAACTATAAGCGCGGGGCCAATGAAATTTCGGTGTTAGTGGCGAAAAAAATCGAAGAAAAGTTTGGAAGAATGAAGCCGCAAATGGTAGACAAATCTCAGTTTGAAAAGAATAAGATGCAATATATCAAGAGGGTATATCAGGATGTTCATTTTAAGTAAGTCCAAGTATTCAATCAATATTATTGTCGTTGATCTTCGCAGTTTGTCACTTATATTCAATATGACATTGACATTAATAATACAATGTTCTAATTTCTAACCATTTTGATTTTTTATGTTACTTTATCATATAAAAAACCAATTTGGCTGTTTCCTATATGCAGGGAAACATCAGAGTGTACATTTATGGACGTTTATGATGTGCGATGGGTAACAAATTTTGATGAAAAAATGGCAGAAATGAATGGTAATAATTTAAAAAAGAAAGGTGAGTACACATGCATTATATAACTGTTTTTGAAACAATAATTAAATTTTTTTAATAATAAGATTTTTTTAATCATTGATTTCCATTAAGATTCTCCTGACAAAAAGATTGACGATAAAAATAAAAAAGAAGAGAAGAAAAAGGAAAAAGTAGAAGCTAAAAAATTAGAATCTAAAGGAGAAGTTTCGAAATCGTAAGTAAATAAAATAATAAAATCAAAATATAGATATTTAAAAGTGTGATTAATAGAGAAATTTTTATAAATTTTTTGTTAATATTAACTCATTTCTAAATGAAACTAGTCTGAATAAAAATTTAAGAATGTTTATCAAAAATTTTTCAGTAATTTAACCTGTTTCAAATTTGATTATTTTTTCCTTATTATTATTGTTTATACATCTGTAAATTAACACATAGAAAGATAATATATTTTTATTTTATCATTTTCTGTTAGAATTATAGTTTATGAATACGGATATTTTTTACCTTCAAAATTCTTATTATTTTAGGGGTTTCAAAATGCGTATAGTCAATAAGGACAAAATGAATCTTCGTAAAACCTCACCGAAACCTGAGGAGGAGGATTCAAAAGATTCACTAAAACGACCCTCTGATGACACCAAGTCGCTTTCATCACTTTCGAGCATATCTAGCAGTCCGTCACCATCCCGTTCAAGATCGCGCTCACCAAATCGAAATAAAAGAAATTCCATCGAGAGAAACACAGGAAAGTATCGTAGTAACTTGCGACAGTCACGCGAACGTATCCGCGGCCGATCGCGATCACGATCGCGATCGCGGTCTTTACAGCCTCTTAGGGAACGCGACAAGTGGGACAAATATCGCGAACAAATTAGACGCGCCGAAGAAACACTAGATCGTGCTTTAAAGTTTCACGAGAAGAATCCTGAAAAACATCCGTCTTATCCAGATGAATGGAAAAAATTCTGGAACAGACGGTACAAGGAGCTCCAAGCTGAAGGTAACGATCCAAGCAAGCATGACTTCAAGCCAGAATGGATTGAGTTTTGGAACAAGCGGATGCGCGAGATCCACAATGAGCAGCTTCAGCAGCGAAAAGAAGAGATTAAAAAGAGATTGGAATTACCTGAAGACAAACCGCCAGAGAAGTGGATTCCACCGAGGCGAGAGCGAGAGCGAGAGCGAGATCGAGAGCGGGAGCGAGAGCGAGAACGAGAGCGAGAACGAGACAGAGACCGAGAACGAGAAAAAGAGCGGGAACGTTCACCTACAAAGCGCGGTAAGCATACCATAGAAAGTGACGATGAAGTAGAGTACGTTGGTACGAAAACGGTGGTCAAGCCTGATTATTACGAACGCCATGAAACCAGGGACCGAGATTACGCGTATCCTACGTATCCACGTGGAAGAGGATATAACCATTATCCATCGCGCAGGCAGATATATTACGCAACGCCATATCCTATAAAAGATGACTCGACCACTCAGTCGTCTATCCCGGAAGAAGTATTAACGGAAGATCTTGAAGTAGTCGGTTTATTGCGGTTACTCACAGCGCTTGAAGGACAGTTAGGTTCTCTTGGGCCTAAAATAGTATCGCTTTTGTCGAAAGCCTTAGCGGCTGAGAAAGCAAAGCCAAATTCCGCTGAAGAACTGCTGTATGATGAAGAAGTGAGCGTCCTATTCGAAACCGTCAAAGAAAAACTCAAGGGTCAACTGTTCGCGGGCATGGTAGAGAAAATGGCGATTACGGCAACTAAAACGGCTATACAGAATATCGCTAAGTTGCTGCACAAAGCTTCTGAGAGTAAGAAGAAACTAGAAGAGAAGAAAAAGAAAGAACGAGAAATTTTGGAAGCATCTAAACCCATAACAAGTTACATGAATCGAACCACATATTCAAGAACAGAGATAGCTGCTCCGGCCATTAAATCTGAACCAGTGAGCGTACCAGGTGTCGGCACAGTTGATAAAGTTGCTATTGCTCAACAGATTGCCGCGGCTCTCGTCGCGCAAGGCAGATCAAATGTCTCGCAGGAAGAACTAGAAACTCTGATTAACGCTGTAGTTGGCATGGCAGAGGCATCAAAACACTCCGATAAACCGGTCACCACTGCTGATTTTGTCAAAGGTCTAACGAATAGCGGCACTACCACTCCTCAAGTAACAGAGCCTGCCAAAACGGCGACCGTTCCTCCAGTTGAACCTACTCGATCTCAGGCTTCGAAAACAGAATCGGAAAATTTGTCGGATATCGATTTGAAAACGAAGTTGCAAAAATTTAAGGATCTGAGCACAGAGGAACAACACAGTCTCATAAATTCTCTCAAGAAGCTTGAAGCGAGCGATCCGACGAGGGTGGAGAAGTTGAGACACTTCGTTAATCTCGGCATGACGTCATCGCCAAAGTCATTATTGATAACAGGAAATATAAAATCACCAAGTTTGGAGATCGAAGCGTCCATTGGTAAAGGTAAAAAGAGTACTTCCCCGTTTTCCTCTCGTAAAGGAAATCAGAATCCAACAGACGATGAAGATAAGTGGAAACCTAAATTGGACATGTTTGCGAATGACGAAGACGAAGAACAACAAACGAAAAAAGATAGTGAGGATAAAACTAAGATCAAGACGATAGATTTGTCCGATGATGACGACGACTATACGTACGAAGATATCTACAAAGCAGCAAACAAGAATGTGAGCGAGAACGAAAAAGCGAAGAAGTCGCGTACTTTCTCGCCGAAATCATGGTCTCGATCGCGATCGCGGTCACGATCAAGATCGAAATTGAGATCGCGATCAAACTCGCCAATATCAAAATCAAAGGAAACTACGAAAACGAATGATCCCAACGCGATACTAAATGAAACTAAACGTTTGATTGCAAACATTATGTGTGACCTGCCGAACAAATACGTTCCGAAATCGCTAAGTTTAAGCGAAAAAAAAATCGAGTCTCTAACAAGTTCCAATGAGCCAGGACCGCCTGGTGCAATGCCTTTTTACAATCAAAATTTTCTTTCAAATAACAATCAGTCGCGGTCGCAAGAACAGCCGATGACCTATCCCAACTTGTCGAATCAACAATTCTCGAATTATCCAACACAGCCACAAATGTTCTCTAATAATCCCGGATATATGGATAATAGTTATAATTATCAAGGTTATGGAAATCCAATTAATTCAGTTAATCAAGGTCAATTTGGAGGACCGCCAAATCAGTACCCTCAGCAAACGTACGGTTCTTACGGTGCACCACAAACTGCGCCTCCGTCGAACTATGTTCAACAATCTCCGTCGCAGCAATACGATCCTTACATGCAACAACAGCGGTTTTATTGAACGAAATGTGCTATCGCTTCGTCAATAACTTCAATGAACATTCACGCGGGGCATCAGGTCTGCATTAGGTCAGTATGAACTCGAACGAAGTCCCGAAGCCCCGTCTCTTTCCGTGCAGAGATGCTAAGATGTCTATATAAGTTCTGCACTCGTTTTTACTCGCGCTTCATATATTTTTTACGAATGAAATGAATCAGATTCTATTTCATAATTAGTTAATAATAGATGCACAGCACTTTCGTTTCAGTTTGCTCCCATAACGTTGATCAGAAAAAGTTGTACTTACAAAATTGTGATTATAGATGTTCCATCCTATCATCCGTGTATCTCTACATTTAATTTTATTTATTTATATAAATCTAACATCTATATATCCACACATCAAAATTCCAGAGTAAAAAAAATCACATTGTTATATTGCCATTTTTTAATGAGATAGAATCTCGTTTCGAGAGTATGACTCGCAAGAATGTATCAATTGTATGTTAGGTAATAATGTTTGAAAAACTTTTTTATTTGTTGAGCGCATTTTCATCCACAACTCGCATTACGTTTTCGCGTGAGTTTTCATATATCACCGCTGCGCGGGTGCGTGTCAGTGAGTCTTATTAAACTGTGTATATTGACCGAATGTACGTCGTGTTTGAGTGAGTTGTATATGCACGAAGTGAACGTGTCGTTGTTACATATATCGTGCAACTTCGACCAAACGAAAGTAAGTAAAACAAACCGACTAATCGCCAGAGCGTGTGCATCATCACAACATAGTTTTACTATATTTGTAATATATCTAATAAAAATCGTGCTTTTGTTGCATAGAAATTGCGACAATATTTAACAATAAAATTGTGTAAAAGGCGCTTTAGGTAGAAATATTTTGCACGATATTTAGGATTCAACATTTACTATAATCAAAGTGTAATTCTTCAATAAATATATCACAAGAGTAGCACATTAATAGTATGTAATGTATTTTTCATTAATTCAAAGTAATACGAACTTCAACAACTTATCCTATGTTTTTATGGAGACAAATAATTGATTGAAAAGCATATCAATTAACAAAAAAATGAAATTAACAAGAAAAAAATAGTATCTTTAGTAATTTAAATAAAAATAGTATCTTTTATCAAATATATATACCGTATCTTTCTAAAATAATCCTTACAATGTGTAGAAATTAGGGAAAATATTTCAATTGGAAAGAAATTTTAAGAGCTATTTTATACTGTATTATTACAACAGTTACATGCTCGACGTAGCGATATATATTTACGCATTGCACAATGACTAGAGAATTGTAGACATATTCCGTTCTTTGTCCGTGTACGTCCAGGTAACCGCGAAGATTTAAATAAAGTACAAGATGCGGTTCATACAATATGTACACTCCCCTTTACAAAATGAAAAAAAGAAGCGCGCCGATCGGGGTTTCAACAATTTCATTTACTTCGGTACAAGGCCTCTGGTTTTGGGGTAAACCGGTGCCGGGATTTGCTGCATCTTGGTGACGCTCTTCGGTCTGACTCGCGCCGACTGCAAACGCGTTTTGGTTCTCAGCCTCGTGCTCGAAGCGTCGACGTCTATGTCGCCCTCGTCGCGCAGAGCTTCTTCCAAAACAGCTTGAATCGTCGGTGCAATCGCGGGTCCCTGATAATCCAAAGTCGTCCGTGCCGGCATGTCGAGATCCAAGTTCAGAATGTTCTCACCCGCATAACGACATCCTCGTCCCATCGCGAGAGCGATCCGCGCATACTCCGAAACTGGTCTACGCGCACCTGGTACGGAAGTTGGTCGTTTGATAGCATCTATACTCGATGGCTCGGGATCTTTCACGACCCAGCAATCCTCTTCTTCATCCAGATGAATTCTTGATAAAATCTTTGTCTTCTCTTCTTCGGGAATGAAGTTCTCTATTATGAGATACTTGAGCTTGAGCTCCTTCATCAATTCGTGCTGCTCCTGCTCCAAATCTCGTCTGTCCCTGTTGTAGTCGCTGGTCACGTCTTCTAGCTCCTGCTTTAGAGCTTGCAACTTGGTGAAGCACTTTCGCAATTTTCTGGATTTCACATCCACTTCTTGCTGCAACGTAGTGTAAGTCTCCCTCACGCCGACCATTGTCAACTCTTCGTCCTCTAACTTCTGTTGCATTTCGACCTCGCGCCTCTTACGTTCCGCAATTTCAGCCGCCTTTTGTTCTAATGCCCTTTGCTGTTCGTTTGTGTGATCAATTATATTCTTACCGCCGCAGAGCATCTTGCTCTCCAAATCCTTTATTCTTTGGACAAGATGCTCGGTCTCCTGCTTCTCGGCCTTTAACTGCTCCGCTATGAGCTTTTTATCGGTTTCGGACAATTTATTGTCTTCGCCTCGACTGTCGTCCGCCTCGGATTCCGAATCAATCGTCTCATCTTCTTTTTTCCTTTTCGACTTCTTCTTCTTTCGTTGCACCCCACCACCTTTCAGCGCGAGTTTCTCCTTCAGTCGACCTATCTCCTCCTGATATTGCCTCAATAAAGCGTCCTTCGGATCCTCATTAATTCTAGGCTTGTTCTTGATGTTCTTAGCACGGCTCGCGTATCGTAGAGTCGTCAAAGTCTCGTCATAATTGTAACTAGCTGGTCCAATATTCGCTACCATGATAGTTTTCGAATTACCACCTAAAGAGTCCTGCAGCAATCTCGTCAGCTTAGAGTCTCGATATGGCACATGCGTGGTTTTGCCGTCCACCAACGCCGAGATCACATTACCCAAGGCCGACAAACTCAAATTAATCTTGCTCGCTTCCTTCAGTCTCTCTCCCGAAGAACCAGTTTTACTTTGTCTTTCGCTACCAGCGAGATCGACTAGATTCAAGCGTCCCACTCTAATACCACCGGTGTCACCGATATTACCCATCTCAATAGTGATGAGAAAGATCGCATGTGACCGCGAACTGTGCTCGTTCATATTCGTTGCACCGATCGTTCTATTTTGATTGCCTACGTTCATTAAGTGCTGTATCTCCGCCGCGCTCTTACAAACGGCAGTCGACAGGTCCTTAACATACACCCCAACGTCCGGCTTCTCCTTCAGCTCGAAGCGCAGACTCTGATCCGGATGCAACAGATCGCGTATCTCCTCTTGATAAATCTCCAGATAGCTGGCCCTCACCAGATACTGCATGTTCTCCGATCTGCCGATGTGATTGAATATGTGCTCGAAGGAGCGTGGTATGACACCACGCTTCTCATGATCCGTCTTCGAACCCTCCATGGTATACGTTTTCCCGGTGCCGGTCTGACCATAGGCGAAGATAGTGCCGTTGAAACCGTCGAGTATCGAGGATACCAAAGGCCTAACCGTCTCTTCGTATAGCTCCTGCTGGCTGGAATTCCAGTCGTACACCGCGTCGAAGGTAAACACCTTGACGGTCTCGCTGGACGGGTCGTCGCGTGGATGTCGCACCTCAACCGCACCTCTGGACGGGATCACGTCGACCACGCGGGTGTGATTCCGTGCAATCTCCCGCTCGTCCATCGGTCGGCATCGCACGACCACCTGCACGCATTGCGTCGCTACCTCGGTGACCACGCTCGACTTCATGCTTTTCTTCTTCCAGGTCTTCTGCTGGTTGTCTAATTTTTCCATACCGGCGATGAAGTACACAGCTCTCCTCTGCAAAGCACGGATTTATTGATCATGCTTCATCCTGACTGAATTTGTTTGCTTTAAATGGCTCTCTGGCTAATTAGTATTTAATATTTTCTTCTTTTTTTTTTTTAAACTATTTTTTGTACAATCGAAGTCGATACATGTACATACCAATTATCTTAAAATTTCGATATTCTTGCCTTATAGATATCTAGATAATATTTCAAAAGCCATGCTATCGTGTTGATTGCACTATTATCATTATACTTACTGATCATGTGTTTCTTAGAAAAAAATCATGAAGTTTAATTTAAAAGAAATATTTGCGTTTGAATATTAAATTGTCTCTAAATAAAATTTGAATACATAATTTCAAACTAAAAGTTTCATCTTACAAATTATGTATTCACATGTTAATAGAATTCTAATCTTATTGAAAGATTAAAATTTATATAAATTAGTAATTTATGTAAATTTTAATCAATTATAATGAAAATAAACTTCTTTTTTACTATAACAATCTTTTCAACGTTTTTCATAATTCAATTTTACATATAACGATCGATCTCTTTAATGAATTTATCTGTTCAAGATGAAAGAATGTTTGACAATAGTCAAAACAAATGAGATTGTATTAGTTGTTTTCCGTGAATGATAGCATTTTATTTAAAATAAAATAACAAAGAATGGCAATTGTGTTACCGAAACTTCATGCAATAAGAAACTTAAAGAATTTTGCACGCATCATCACGTAGATATACGTCTAAATAGTACAACCTTATTCTTCAATCAGTCCACCGTGACCTACGATTGCTCAATATTATGCATTGTTTACAATACAATACGGAGTAAGAAGAGTAAAGAAATTGACAATCATAGTCGAATGTAAGAATAATCGATTGTAATTGGTCCATTTCTTAGTCTTATTCCAAGTATTGTAGATGACGCATTACTTTCGTGAATACTTCGTCGCCATGCATACACACACAACATTCCAAATCGATAAAACTTGGCACGAAAATGTTTTATAAAAGTCATACTATGCAATATTAACCGTACATTACATCATAAAATTTGAATCATTTTTTATTTATATGTAATTGATTACTAATGTTCACACGATACTTTTTGAATTTTTATTATATAGTATTACTTTTCGAATTCCTTTTTGTGTAAAAAAAAACAACAAAAGTGCAAGTGTAATCTTTACACGTTCTGTGGATTGAAAATAGATTTTGGAGCCTCGATATCGCCTGCAGATGTCTAAGGCATATATCGACCATTTTCCAATTACATTTTAAGTGCGCTCGACTGCATTCCAGTCTTGAAATAGTATTGAAATAACAGGATGTATCATTAGAATTCAAAACAAATCGTCACCACACAAACAAGAAAGACTCGTTTGGCATTTTGTATTAAATAATCAGATATTTATTTTATTCTCTATTAAAAATCATCATACGAGATACTTCGTCTATCAAATTATAATCGTTATTCTATTCTTCGAGAAATTATTTGAACACAACTTTATAGAAAATGTTTATATAATAAAAAAAATATTTATTTAATATTTATCGAGACATATCTGGTATTCATTTTTAAATTTCTTGTCAATTGAGAATTTACAGTCATTTACAAGGAACTTATTCTATAAAATTTAAAAATAAAATAATCACAAGAAAGTCGCGAAACCATTTTTTATGGGCTGTATCAAGATGCAAAGTCTGTCAATAATTTAAACACAGCTTTATGGAATATCTGCAAGAAAAAAAATACATATTAAATTTTTGATATATTTATTTTTCGTCGATCGAGAGAATTTGTAATAACGCAAGGAATTATTCTATAAATTTGAAAATAAAATAACCAGAAGAAAATAATCGTGCAACCTTCCTTTTTTATGCGCTGTGCCAAGATACAATAAAGATTTTTCAATAACTTAGGACATTTTTATAGAATATTTTCGACAAGAAAAAACGTAAAAGCTACATATTAAATTTGATATTTATTAAGAAAAGTATATTTATAATTATCTATCGATAACGTTGATCGAGAGCTTGTATGGATTTGCAAAAAACTAAGTACCCGATAAATTTTAAAACAAATCACAAAAAAATAAGTGATCGAAACCATCTTTTTTTATACGCTATACTAAGACGCAAAGACGATAGAATCCGCAGTACTTACCGTACGGTCAAGGGTTAAATATACAAAATGTACATGCACGTCACGTAACGTCACGTAATGTCAAGGGGGAAGAAGCGACGAGCAGAATCCTCTAAAGATTCACTTGTGTCCGCCGATCGGAAGAAATACGCACGGTGGACTGTAAGGAATCCGTTTGCGTTGATTTATTACCGTTTCTACGTGTTTCCCTCCGTTGTGAAGTGTCGGTATTGATCCATTATTTAGCCAAAGGATTTGTTGTCAACGAGTCGCCGTCGTTCTTGCCCGCATGTATTGATTCTCGCGCAGAGCGCGCGACAGGGGAGAGTCGACGAGTATCGCGAATCGCGAAGCGTTAAATCGGCACGCCGATACGCGCGATCGTTCACTTTACGGCACTCGCGCTACGCGAAAGTGACATGCTTCTGACAATTCTGACAGGAAAGAAGATCAAACGCGTCAATGTCAAACGTACGCGAATGAATCCCTCGTCGCCGCGCGACGCGACACCGGGCTAGTCGGCTGTCGCCGCTGTCAGTGTCGGCTAGATGGCTAGTGCTTGGTCTTGAAATCGATATCTCGTCCCGTCATCGAACGAGACGAAACGAGTCGGGAAAGTCGAGTCTGGCGCGCCGAGCGAACTCTACTTTATCGACTCAGTATTGCCCTCGCGGTACATCGTCTGTTTTTTTTTACCGATTTATTTTTCAAACAAGTATTTTTCTAGCTGCTTTTATATTATATAGATTAAAAAATCTTCCACAATTAAAATACATAAGCGATAATGTAGTTTAGACCGATCGACTTTATGTCCAAAATCTTTATGTGAAAAAAAGTTGGAAAATTAGTCTTGTTATCGGTTTCTGACGTCGACTCGCAATAATTTGCCTTATATGTATAAACCAAGTTTGTTTTATACTTTATACATATAAAACAATCTTGGTTTGAACTAGAGATTGCATGAACAAATAATGTTGTTATAGATACCTAATATAAAAGATTAGTTAATTAGAAAATTTGTATATATGTGTTCATATGATATTTATTAAGTCATAAGGAATGGACGAATCACAATCAATTATTCTTCTCGTATTCGATTGTAGTTGGTCAATTTCTTACTACTTAGGTCTAGTTTCACAACTCACGGTTAATTCTTAACCGAGGTTCAACTTGTTTCTCATCTTTTTCTAATTCTAGAATTGGAAAGAGATAATGAATAAGTTCAACCTCGGTTAAAAGTTAACCGAATTGTGAAACTGGGCCTTAAAGAGTCCTCTACATAGAAGTCGTAGACGGTCGTGGCTTCTTAAGTCGTAGGAAACCAACCAATCACAATCAAATATAAGGAGAATACTCGACTGGAATTGGTCAGTTTCCTATGACTTAGGACTCCACGACTGTGTACGACTTCTATGTAGAGGACCCTTAAGGCTTAAAACACCTATTGTAGATTCGGACTTATCCTGCAAATACAATAGAGTATAGTAAGCTTTAAGTCTTAAAGAACTGACCAATCATGGTCGAGTATTCTTCTCACATTCGACTGTGAATGATCGATTTCTTAAGTCCGGACCTACAATAAGTGTTTTAAGAAATTGATCAATTATAGTTGAATGCGAGGGAAATAATCGACTATGATTGGTCAATTCTTATAGATTACGACATAAGTTGACAGATTATAATCAGTATAAATGATTCTTTAAGAAAATCAACCAGAGTTCTTCATTTCCTTTCTTTCCATGAAATAAAAGACTCTGAGGGCCACTTCAATCAACTCCTATTTAATTTTAATCGACGATTAGTCGATTGGAATTGGCCAATCGCATCTATTGTTAAACAAAATGACAAATGCGATTGGTCAATTTCGATGGACTAATCGTTGATCAAAGTTAATTGGAGTTGGCCGAAGTGGCTCTTAGTTGTAAAAATTATATTAAAATAAAAAAGAATTCTGTAACATCATATTGTAGATTACATGTTTTGTACAATATTTATATGCGATTTTATGTTACATAAAAATGTAATGTAATACATGTGATAATTTATAAAAGTAATTTTCCATCATGAAGCATTGTAAAACATATATTTGTAACAAATAAAATTTTAGGAAAATAGAATTTTTCTTCTTGTTCTTCTCTAATTGTTCAAATGAAGAATAATTTTTTTTATCATTATATAAAAATTTATAAAAATTTTCCGAATATAGCCTCTTTTATCCATAATTTTTAATTAAATATGTAAACCTTATAGAGAATAATATAATATATTCTTTATCAATCTACATTTGATAAAGATCGATATTTGTAAATTTTCCGCTTTCGCTCAGCAAATCGCTGTTTTCTGAACGTAGCCAATCTTTCGTTTTGAGGAAGTGACGTCAGGTACACGGCGACTTGCAGTGACTTTCATGTCATAGAGCAAATGGAAGTGATGCGAATCGTCTACTTTTCGATAAGGAGGTCGTCAACTTGTCATTATAATATCTGTTGTAATTAATCGGACATCATTTCAAATTGAGATTGATGACGAGAAATTGACATTTTTATACATAAAAATCTGCATCCACTGGTGAGACGTCGTATCACATTAGAATTCTATGACACACGATAGGTTAATCGTGTCAAACTTAGGCTGCTTTCCTTTTAGACACAATTCGACACAGTATAACACACTCGAACACAGCTTGCCACATTTATTAAATGAAACGCGATATGTGCAGTGTGTGTATCGTGTGTACGAACTTTTAATACCTAACCTTAAAAGATTTAAATTTTGACCTTAACGGACATACAAGATCCGATTATTGCAAGGAGTGATGTGTATATTTTCGAGTAAAGGTACATACTTTGTATCAATTGGTGGAGGTATTCCACAAAAAAAGATTTAACATCTTACAAGTTACAAACTTTTCAAAATTATTTTTAAACTTTACAGGTATTTATAAACATTGTATATCAAAATTTTTATCAGATAAAATATATTTTAAAAATAAAGTTTATTATTATTTTTATTACTTTTTAAATAAAATATATAAAAATAATAATATAATATTTGAAGGAAAATTAACAACAATGTTTATCATTCGTCGACCAAGTACCGAGACACTACCGTGTCTCCAGATATTGAAAACAGAACAAAATGATGGAAATTAGTTTGCGGGTGCGTTTTAATACCACTTAATTCATCAAAATCACACTTGAACAGACTCAAAACACACTGACTCTCCTCCTGAGCAGGGGCGAAGTATGTCGATTGAATTTGAACAAAATTGTAAATGGAAAGCGATGTGTGTCGATTTGTGTTAAGTATGTCGACTGTGTCTCCTAAAAAGAAAGTAACCTTAGCCATTGACTGCATTTTAATTTATGACATTTGATGTTTGCAAAACGCTGTATACATACTTAAACTAAATGAAACAAAAATTTTATCTGTCGAAGAAGAGAACAATAATTAATCTTTCTTTAAATGTACAGGTTGACAATCAGAAGATTGCTCTGAAAAATAAATAATTTTATCTTGTGATGAGTGGACAAATCGAAATGAATTGAACACTATTCTGTGGAAGAAATCTATCAATTTTGCTAATATATTTGCTTGATTATGTGGTTCATTGATATTTTCAAGATTATCATCTAAATTTATACAATAATTGTAAAGCTTTTCAAAATTAAATATATTTTCTAACATTAATAACTGTAAACTGTTTTCAAAAAATTTCAGATAAATTCCTTTTATGGAAATGGCCATTCAAGTTGAGATATAGGTTGTGGTCAAAGTCTCGCTACAAATGCTTTGAAGCGTTTGATGGACCAATTAGAAGAATTTTACAAACTGACCAATTAAAAAATGCTTTAAAGCGTTTGCAACATCGCGTTGACCATACCCATAAACATACATACTGAATCAGTGAAACCAACTAAATTTTCAACTTTTTAATGTTTATTTTTACAAATTCATAAATATGTATTTTTTGTATTATATACTAATAAAAATGATGGGTTTTCTCTGCAGAGCAGTGTTTATTTTATTCTATTTTCATTGGAAAATAACAGTTGGATTTGTCAATTTTTTTATTATCATTCTGTATATACTGCCTTAATATGTTGCGATATTTTCTGTATATATTGCCGTAATATATTTTTGATAAATATATTATCTTACTGTAATATAAGATTAATTAAAAATAATTCCATAAGTTAAATGGATAACTGATCTCAATTATTAGTTCTCATTTATCAGTTTGTTTTTACAGATATTGCTATATCAGAGCTTATTTGGAAAGAAAATCCTAACATATAATACATTCTTATAATTTATTTGATATTATATAATATATTTATTACATTCATGTATTATTTAATACATTTATTTTCACAATTAACAGTATTACTCTATGTATTAATTTAGACTAAATATTGACAAAAAATTAGAATCGAGAGATTAATAGAAAAAGAATTAGTTGGGTATCTAGAAATTGTATATGTTTATATTATAGCAAGCTTATTATTTGAATTACAATTATAGTGCAAAATATAATATTACATATTTTTTTTACTGCTTACTGTTTTAGGTAACATGAAATTGTGGATCGTGATAGCACACATCACATTGGTCGTTACTAATCTATGGGTTACAGCCCATTTCCAGGAAGAAGTACCCGAGGATAATGAGTTTGCAGAATTTGAAGATTTTGAAGAGGAAAAGCCAAGTGTGCTTATTGAACGTGTACCAGAATTGCCTCCAGAAGAAGAATTAAATCAAGATTTCGAAGAGGACGATGTCTTAGTTACAGATGGTGACAGTGAATTTGATCATTTCCAAGATGAAGAGGAATTTGAAGGACTGGACGTTGCTGGGGGCAACACTGGTCCAAAAACCGATGAACCTTCCACATTGACTATTACAAAAGTCCCATTCCATCTGCGGGAAAGATGGGACAGTTATTATTTAGAAATATTAATGATCACTGGACTAGTGGTATACTTTATAAATTATATTGTAGGACGTACAAAAAATGCTCATATAGTTGAGCAATGGTTAATAGATCATAAGCAGCTTTTGATGGATAATTTTTCTCTCATCGGTCATTCAGGCAAATCAAATGAGAATGCAAATGATAATGGTTTCATAAGACAGAGTGAATCGCAGTACAGTTTGTATTGTTCTGGACGTGTCGGCTGTGATTCGATGCTTATAGAGTTGAAATTAATAAAGAGACAAGACTTAGTCGCTGTATTAGCTCAATTGGTACGCCCACAAAATGATCAAATTCACATAGAAGTGGAACTCTCAAAAGACGAAATAGATAATTTCGTTTTAGCAGTTGCCACAAAGCGGTTAGCGATGCATTTAGTGCGCGACATGGCTGATATTAGCGTATATTGCCCAGAGAAACGATCTGGGGAAAAATTCGGTCTTCCATCAGGCTTTTACGTAATGTCTGAGATTCCAGAAGCAACGGCAGCTATTTTGGACACCAGAATTCAGCAAGCCTTCACAAAGTTTGCGTCTTATATAGAATATATTCACATTAGTGATCAATTCAGTGGACGCAAACCCCAGGAGTAAGTAAAAATGAACTGTGCATATTAAACAATGATTCAAGTAAATAAAATATATAGAATGTACATATTTTAGAATAAATAGTCAATTTGATGTCAAATAATATTTCCAATATTAATGTTGTTTAATTCTAGAGATACTACTCAGTTAACAATGCCTGAGGTTAAAAGAATATTGTTGATGAGTCTGAATATAAGTCTTAAGGGTCGCGCGAGTAATCCAGAGACTCAAGAAAAACTCAAACCTTTACTTCAACTTGCTTTCTATTTAATTGATAAGTTGCGACGTTTTAAGTTATCTAAAGAGGTCTGTATTTCTTTACTTTAAGGAATATACATCTTTAAACTATTGTAATTTATATTATGAATTTTGTTATGTATGTAGGGTAAAAATAAAGCGGATAAAAATCGACTCAGAGTAGAAGAAGCCTTCCTGAAAACGACGCACGCCGCAAGGGCCGAAGCTGCGGCTCAAAGACGAGAAGAGCGTCGGAGAGCTGAACAGGAAAGAATTCTGCAAGAGGAGGATCCCGATAAACAACGGAAGTGGGAGGAAAAGGAACAACGAAGATTGGCTAAAAAACGTGCTCCAAGAATGAAGCAACTTAAAGTGAAAGCTTTGTGATATAATCAGAATTAACAAGTGGGATATATACATTTTAAAGAACAAATCTACTACTCTCTCTATATTCTCAAAAAGAAAAATTCGTAAATAATTCCAATGGGATTGTACTTCGTCCAAATTATCTACGAAATATTCTAACTTATGTCTTCATTGAGATTTATATATTTACTCAGTGTTCTCTTACATGAAATATCGAACTTATTAAAGAAAGTACAAACGACTGTGAAAAAATGTATCCTGCAAATTGTAAGTTGTTTGTTGTGTAACGTACATTTTTTTTGCCCTACTGCCAGCTTACATACTTAAATATTATAGAGATATATAATATTCCCTGTTGAAAGAAAAGAATAAAATTTAACGAATACTATATATACATATATAATATTATCATATCTCTTTAAATGCTGTATATCAACGAACTGATATGATAAAATATCCATAAAATCATTGTCCTTTAACACCAACAGCATTTGTATTCAAGAAATCTAATATTCCAAAAATTTTCTTTTTCTCACATTTGAGATAAATGCATCATTAGTTCAGTTATAAATAATTTAAATTATCAATACATCCAATAATATATAATACAATTGTTTGGATGTGTTTAATATTTTTTATATTATTACATCTCCCTCCCATAATATAAATTGAAATATAAAAGTTTTTGGAGGCAAAGTCATTAAATTTGTAAAATGCGAGATAAAAATATATTATTTATTATGCATAATAATTATTCGTTTGTTTTCCAAGTAATGTGCCATAGTATACTTAGCATAAATATTTATAATTACAATGCTTAGCAGAAATATGTAATTGTCTAAGCAATAGACCGATTAATTCGAAATATACGTATTAAGTTTGAACGTTAACCTTTTTTATGTTAATTTTATTTACGACTTTATACGCCAAGTGTAAAATTGAAGATTTGAACAATAATTAATGATCACTAAGTAAGCATAAGGACGATAAAAATATTTTAATACTAGAAGTACCAAATTGTCATTTTTTATATTAATATTATATGTTTTGTGTAAAAAGATAGGATTCTGAAATTTTTTTACTTTTTAATCCGTCTTAATGAAATATTTGGTCTTTCATCATTTTCTTTATTTTCATAGTAGTTTATTCACTATATTACTTATTCACTATTCAATTTTGGTGTTTTTAGTGAATAAAAAACATTGATAGCTAGAGTTAAGTAGCTTTGAATTTAAAGATATCTCCTTCGCTAAGAAAGATGAAAATATTTGATCTACAGTTTTGGTATATGTTATTTATATTTTGAAGCAGAAGTAAAATTAAACTAACTGTGCAGAAGTTTCATATTACTCTGGATAACTGTTTTGGAAAATAGAAAGTTGCTATCCGACACAAAATCCGTTATGACTATATTAAGTCCGCCGCGGCCAGGATATTTCTGACTTATCCAGGAGAGAATTTCTTTCTGACAGCGAGGCACCAGATCTCTTTGCAAGGTACCACACAAATGTTTCATGACGTAGGGTGTATCCGGCGTCAGGAGGCATTGTGATATGAATGCGATGTCCAACGATCTGCTCTGTAGTTCAATATTCAAAAAATTAATCAATTCGTCCACGCGGATGGTATTGGGCCACATGGTACGCCAGAGACCGGATGGCCATAAATTCGCATAATTACGCGCATAAACGTTCCTATAAATCACGAACACCTGGTATCTCTTTAGGACCAGCCATTGCAACGTTATGTGATGAAATCTGGATGAGACCGGACACAATTTTCCACGGAAAATTTGAGTTATTTTGTCTATGAGACGATGATGATCCAGTTCCTTGAAAGCATAGAAATGCTGAAAGTCCAGGATAACGATCTCATTCGCATGCGAGCTAAGCCAGTTGGCCACGTCGAGAAGTGGCTTGCTTATTTCTGCACCGTACAGACCGTGAAGGAAGTATAAATTATTAGTTCCCGGCTTTGTGGCAACGCGCAGATCTAAATATCGGATTCCGCCATTAAGCTGTTGCTTGATATCATCGCGTTGTGTAATAGACCAATTTAAAATAATGGGCTTGGCAACGAATGAACAGTAACGGCCGAGCGTTCGAATGAAAGCAGGTTCGTCTGGTCCCACGTCGTTGTGTCTATCAATCGTATAAGTCATGGTATCATGAGAACCTGGAAATTATCAATTTGTATGAGTATCTTGTAGGTAATTAAGCAAAACCTAAGTTTCATTTACACAAATATATTTCGGAGAATAATGCAAAAAGCAAAGATATTAATAAGACTCTTATTTTAGACCGTATATGTGAGAACACAATCGATAAACTAGAAATTAAATGCCTATAATGGTCAAAGCTGGATCTTTAATGTTTTAATGTAAAGATATTAAGTCAACATTTGTAGATGAATATATAAATTAAGGAACTTTCTCTTGCAATTAGTCTTATCTTTTATCGAGGCTTATTAAGTCAAAATATCATACATTTCATTATTTACAAATGAATATAAATCGAATAATAATGAGACTTATCTTTCGTGTAAATATCTCAATTTCTACAGGCACGAGTGTAACTGCGCATCAAGCAGAGTGATTTAAACGTACCGGGTATCGCCAGATGTATTATGGGTATATTTTTGAGTGGCGCCGGAAACCGAGTCATCCAAAACTCCAGATCGTCGTTTAAAACTGCGCCCGCTATGTTCTCTTCCTTTCCTCTATCTTCCATAATGTTCAAACTTCCGACAATCGCGTATCACATCTCTTACTGGAGGACGCAAGCTCGCGGAGTCACGGAGGCGCAAGTGATACGATCGCAAGTGTCGACTGCGTGTAATGCAAATGACGCACTGCCTTGTATAATGCCGATGTTTTAGATATTCATGTGTTTTCCTACGATGATTTCAAGCCCGACCGTACTATGCAGCTAATGTACACTCATCCAGCGTAACCTCGCTCCGTAAATACACGTGCAGCACTTGCTATGTATATCAGCCTTAATCGTATTCCGGCAAAGAACTAAATTTTGTTGCTCCCTTGCACATCTCTTAATTGCTTTTGCAATTTCTGTATGATAATGTAAGCAATGAGAACTTGACGAGATTGCTAGCGAGAGTTCAAGCCCCTCAAAGAAATAAACAACGCTACACGCGCTCTGTTCTGCGCATACGCGTATTTTCTTTCGCGTAATCAGTTTATGAATATATCGCAAGATACGTACAGAAATCTTGATAGAATCGAGCCGTCTTTCTGCATATATCAATATTAATCAGAAGCCAACTCTCTGCGTGTATTAGAACAAGAAATATTACTCCAAAGATTTATGCTCGGTTTTCACCACCTAAAATTATAATGTTTAAGATTTTTTAAATATTTTCAAGGAGCTATTCATATATTAACTAAAACAGCAAACATTATTCTATTGTTATCCTAGTATATTTTTAAGAATCTAAATTTTAATATATTATATGAATATAAATATTAAATGTATATAATAATAAAACACAAATGTGTGCGTGCGTGCGTGTGTATTATCTCTCTTGTTGCTCATATAAATCTTTCAAAATTTTCTAATATTATAATACCTAATAGAAATCGTGTTAAGAAATACTGAAGTCATGTAAAATTATTCTGCGTCATGTCTTCTTATTTACGTAGTAGCATTATGTTATTACGTGACACAACTTACCTGTGAATCATCATCTTCGATTACATCGGAAATATTATGCTTCTCGAGTATATTCTGCAGCGAATAAATAATCTTCTGTTTCTGATCAGCGCAACATGAAGTACAAGTATCGCTCGTGCAGACATGCTCCTGTAACTGAAAATAATAGTTTTTTGTATTTTATCATATACATGAGAAAGATATAAATATCTTAAATTGCACGTATATTGAGACACATTTGCGATACATGCTGGTATCTAAATCTTTACATGTAACTATTAATGATAATTTAATAATAATTAACTTATAACAATAATACATAAAAAATATACATGTTATTGTTATTGCATAACAACAATTCAATTTTTTCATATATTCATTTGTGACCACGTATATATTTCTACCCAATGAGCTTACAGGATAAAAATTGTAACTGTAACAAAATCAGGAAGAAGCCAAGGTCCAAAGAGTGATTTTCCTTCAAGAGTTTTAAGGTTTGACATGAGTTGTACATGTGCTATTGAAGAACTCTACACATTCGCATGTCTGTTCAAAGAAACGATACCTCTAACGCTTCCAGGATGCTTTGTTTGGCTTCGTTCAGAATCTTGTTCAAGTTATCGAATTCCTCGCACTTTTTTCGCACTTCCATCAGGACTTTCTCCCGGGCCTTTTTGGTCTCCTGTAAATGTCGCTCGAGAACCTTCACTTTCTCTTCCGACTCCGTGCATCTCGCCTTGTATTCACTCATTATTTGCTCGTAATTGCCGAGTCTCATGTTCTCACGTTGTATTCGACCGTATTCGAGGACCGTGTCCACGTGCTCTTCGGCGAGATCATGCATCGCACGTCTGTACTTTATTACATCTTCCTGCGCTATTTTGGCTTCGCCTTCGAGCAATTCGCACTGCAACCTGAGTGTACGATCGGTTTCTTTGCATTGCGCGCTCTTTCTTTCCAGATCCTGGCAAATCTTCAACATCGAATTCAACTCGTGATTCAACGCGATGTTCCTCCTGACTGTGTTATGCATCATGTCTGCTATGCGAATATTGGTCGCTTCTTTGAATTCTCGAGCGAGCTGCCTCAATCGTTCCTCCATCTCCTTCTGCATTCTACAATACATAGGATTTGTCTGATGTTAAAGTATATTAAACAATATTATATAATATATATATATATATAAATATATTAAAATAAAAAAATTAAGCGATAAAATAATTTGTTAAAAATTATTTCCAAGGCATGTAAACCTTGAAGAATAAAGATATAAAGATAAGACTGCACAACTTCTGAAAACTATTGTTATTCAGACGTGACATTTGCGATAATAAAAAGCTATTGATTAATTTGTTTACTTAGCCTTAGTAACAATGACTGATTTTTCTGTTTCATAAAGCGTCGTCTTGTGTACTTCCTCTTGTTTCGCCATTTCTTCCTCTTGTATCTCAAACTTACGCATTAAATCCAAGCGGGCTAATCTCCAATCCTCCAACGCATTCAGCTTCCCAGCTGATATAAAGTAACAGAACATGCAATTTTTCGTATGGCCTTTTCTCTGCTCTTTTATCGTGACAATTTTATACCTGCAAGTTTTACTTCAGCGCTCAGATTACTTTCCATAGTACGGTACTCTTGTTCCATCGCATTTTCTTTCTTTTTATACTCTGCTTGCTCCTGCTTTCTCAATTCTTCCATGGCCGATAAACGTTCGTTTAGTTCGCGAGCTTCTTCTATTCTTCCCTCCAAGTCTCGTTTTAAATGCGCCACAACATCGGATCGATCCTCTTTCAACTGCTCGTACTTCTTCGTCAAATTCTTTACCTCGATTTCAAGCTCCTCATTTCGACTGCGTAGCCTTAAAATATCGGGAGGGACACATCATTAAATTCAAATTAGAAAGAAAGAAAAATCAAAGTGCCAGCCTCAATCTTAATGAACAAACCGTGACAGTTGTCTATTGTTGTCTAGAATTTGTTGTTCGTAAGATACCGTTTCTCGTTCGTTTAAACACTTTTTCCGTACTTTCTTCTCTTTGTCACCTCCACGTTTCTTCTTTTTAAACATCTTTTTATTTTTATACGCTACTTAAGCGTTCTCTGTGTATAAAATGTGTTATGTTTTGAAATTTTTTATTAATTCATCTTAAATTACTTTTATATCAGAAATATACGTCGTAGGAAATCGAAATTTAATAAAAAGTCGAGTCAAGAAGATTTTTAAATTCGATTGAAATTACTGCATTGTCTCCACTGTTCGGTACACAACGTCAAATATCGATGCAACTTCTGATTTAGCGTATTTCCGTTCCTCTGTTGCCATAGAGACAACAAAACCAAATATATCTTCCATGGTTCAAAAAGAACGTAATATATCTTACAAGTAATTATTTTCCATAATTCTTTTTACATTATATCTTCTATAAAAATATAAATGCATGACTACCATGAGTATGAGGTATATGCGTGAATAAATGTCAACACAATATGAGTAACATAAAATATCAATTAAAATAACAATTCTTATACAACAATAAAGATCTATTACATAAGAAAATATTAACGAATAATAACAAATAATACTACATATTTATATACAGGATATTCCAACTATTCTAATCTACTAATGTTGTTTTAAATATTAATTACGTTTGCTTCAATTAATATAATTCGACAATAATATAATAGAACAAAGAAATAAATTTGTAAATAAAGATATTGTTTAAATTTGTATTTTAATTTTACTCATTATAATATTGTAAGCTATATCATAAACTCTGGTATATCCTATATATAATGCAATAGAACAAGTTGTAAATAAGAATACGTAATGTAAGAAATATTTCCATACTTGGCATATATATATGTATATATATATATATATACTACATATCAATAACATTTACACGTTTCTAACATTTTCATTTCACTCAATTTTAGCATATATACAATCCAATCTATTTGCACAATTACAATTATTTACACAGCCACTGCAATATCGTGCACAAAAATCGTAATATTCTTTGGCAATAAAACAATTTTATTAGATAAATAATCAACAACCTTTTAATTCGTATTTTATGTTACAGCAATATTTTGTAATATTTTAATATGTATCATGTGTAATCTAAGATAATTACAAACGTGTCACTGAAAAAAGTTATATATATATATAAGTGATTTACAAAACCATCATAAAATAAGATTATTGCAAAGGTAGTCAAATTTATAAGAAAGTTATATTTATATTTATAAGAAAATATGATATACAGAATTGCAAATTTTTGAATAAATTTGACTGTTTTGCAAAAAGAGGAAACTCTAAATATGTAATAAACCCGTTCATTTATGGACAATATTCCTACTCACATGATATACATTGTGTTGTGAGCTTAATAATGGAACTTTATAAACTAGGAACTAAGCTTAGAGTCCACACATTAGCATACGAGAACTAACCAAAGTAATTTATATTAAAAAATCACCAATTATCAGTTATGGCATTATATAACTTTCAACAAATTTAGGAGTAATCTCCGAGTTAGAAGTAAATTACTATGATATATACATTTAACGCACTGAAATATTGAACTCGAGGTTACTCAACTTGCGCCATAGGAAGGATGTTATCAAAAATGATGTTCCAATATGAATCTCTTATAAAATTCTTTCCAAGCTTAGTCTAGAAAAATCTATGTATAAAGTATATAATAAGACTAAGCATTCCTGTGAGAAATCCAATAAGATATAAATCCCAGTTTTGTCCAAGCAATTGATCCCATTTATCCAATTGATCGACTAAACTGAATTCTTGTAGGTAATCGAAGCCGAAGAGGAAAGAAAGTTTGATCAAAGCTAGTGCTACAGGTATTCGCGCGTCAGGACTAGCATCCGCAGCTAAATCGTAGCATCGTTTAGCTAAATGTCGGTCTTTAGCTAAACCTAGACCGCGTTCATGCATGTATCCCAAGTTGAACATTGCCTGAGCATTGTGTTGTTGTTCGGATGCCGAACGGTAATGACTCGCAGCAACTTCATAATCAACTTTTGTTCCTCTGCCGTAATAATGCGCATCTCCAAGTTTTACCTGAAGTAAAATAGAAGTTATTTCATGTTGAAGTACAAAGGTAAATTTTTCAACTTCGATTTGTACACCCACCTGCGCAGCGGAATAGCCTTGTGCAGCAGCTCGTGCCCATAATGCCAAAGCTCTAACCAAGCCTTGCTCTTCCGATAAAATACCAGTTTCTCCTCTATCTAAAATGAATGCTGCGTTACTCTGTGCAACCTCATAACCCATTTCGGAAAACAGGGCGTAATTGAGGAATCCTTCGTTCACTCTGCCGTCTCTATAATCAGAATGTGCGACCATCAATTGGTCGCTCCACTTTCCTCTTTCGGCAACGTTTTTCATTAATTCCACGGCTGTCGGACAACTTCTCATCATTCCAGTGCCAGTGGCATGCATCTGAGCAAGATTATAGTATGCTAATACATGACCGGACTGACTAGCTAAATTAAAATACTTATTTGCCATTTTGTAATCTCGCCTCACGCCTATACCACCTAAAAATGAATTCAAGTATAACAAAGTAGTAGACGATTATTTATGTGAACAAGAGATGACAGAATAATTATGCAAATATAAATACATATACTTACTGAAATACATATTGCCTAATTGCAACTGTCCATCAACCCAACCTTGTTCTGCAGCTTGACTGAAATATTGCAACGCTTTACCAGTATTTCTTTCTACTCCCATTCCGTATAAGTACATCAGACCCAATCCACTCTGGCCTACTGGATTGCCTAATTCTGCAGCTTTCTTGAAATATTTATACGCTGTTTCATTGTCCTGCTTAACGATATCACTTCCTTCTAAATAAATCTGCAAATAGAAAACATGTGAAAGGAATATCATATAATTGGAATATATTTGACAACCATGCAACTTTGTATATAATATTATAGATATAAATATTGTTGTTAAAATTTTTCATTTTACCTTTCCAAGGAATGCCATAGCTACTGGATTGCCAGCGTCAGCAGCATGTTGAAAATACTGCACCGCTCTTTCGTGATCCAGAGGAACTCCTCTACCTCCTTGATAATGAAGTTGTCCAAGTCCAACTTGTGCCTGAGTATCGCCTTTTTTGGCTAACAATTGATAGTACTCTATTAAATCTTGATCAAAAATTCCGGAAGTATATCCTGGATTTTCATGCTCGTCTAAGAGTCGAACCCGTTGAACTACCGGACCACCACTCAGCGAGACTTCTTCCGCAACCTTCTTCGCTACCTTTCGATAAAAGTCTAAAGCACGTTCACAAGAGGCTGGTGTTGTTACACCTGCCCAATTACGATATCCCATCACCATTTGAGCACGAACATCACCACCGAGAGCAGCTACAGTATAATGAAGTAAAGCTTTTGCTTGAGATGCATTAACTCCACCAATACCGATTGCATACAAAAATCCCATTCCCTGTGTATAAATATAAGAAAATTGATTATAAAATTCTGCCAAAATTTAATGTTACTTATTATGTACGTACCATATGAGCAGATGGGAGTCCAGTATCCGCAAGTTCTTTGAATATTTTAAATATATTAGGTATGTCGTTAATAGCCACTTCCAGAGTAGTCGAACCCAAGGGAGACCCAAGTAATCTTGCCCATGTCAATATAGATTTTGCCTCACGATGGCCTAACTTTGCTGCTTCAACGAGCAATCTATAACCCTCTTCTTTGTTAGCGCGCATCGCATTTATGATACTTTCTGCTTTCTTAAACAATTGTTCGGCTAAAAAAAAATTTATTACAGCAAAGATCATTAAGAAATAACACAAATAAAATTTTATTGTGTCATCTGATAAGAACAAAGCGTGTCTAAATTTAACGTACCTGCTTGTTGTTCCACTGACAATGGCTCTTGGACCTCCTCCTCGAGCGTTTCATACAGCTCTTGAGCTTCCCAGGATTCCATATCCTCTTCATCCAATGGTCTCTCATGTAAAACTATAGAGTCTGTATCTTTCGTCTGAGCTATCATAGTCTTCATCCATACGTTCCTTGTACCCGGATTCTCCAGGGTCTCCTTGTTGGCGGTCTCCGTCTTGCTCTCCCCATCCTCCTTTTTACCAGTCTGCTTGTTGATCTTCTCATAGATCGGATCGGACGTCGGTACGAGCTTCATTATCGTGTCACGTAGAGCACTCAGCTCGCGCAGTTGTTCGAAGGCATTCTCGATATCCTCGATCGCGACCTCCTCCTCCGTTTCTTCATTAGTATTCGACTTCTGCGTGATATCGCCGCGTTTCTTCGAACCAGTCTCCAGTTCCGCGGTGCTCAGGAGAAACAACGCTAGGAGCGGCAGGAACACCATCCTCCCGTTGGACTTCATAGCTTCGGCGAGAATTCAAACGCGAGACCTCATTACAAACCTATAAACGCCGGTGACCTTAACGTGCTCATCGCCCTCTCGGGTACGCGGTTATACGAGAGACGCGCGATTGATCGCATTTGACACGTACATACGTGGACATTCGCGAGAGCCGTCTCGCCTCTTCGACCAATTACGTCATTAGGACACGTCAATACACATCTTCCCGCGGCCGACGGATGTCAACAAAAACAGTAGGCTCGCGATCGACCAAACGAGGACTCGTCACGAGTCGTGTGTACACGCGTTATTATACACCACGCGGGAAAACATTCGTCGAGTCAGCTGTTCACCGCTAAAAGCGTGCAATCGCCATAATAAACGTGGCTTCACCGCACTCACGTCGTCCGTGCCGCACACGAATGCGTATTACACCTGATTACACCTTGTTTACACCGCGCAGTAGCGACGTATCCTCACCACGTCTGCTCACGTCCACCGCGTTCACCGTCGACCACCGTCGACCACCGACTGAATCAAATCAAGTAAAATAGGTTTTTTTTCTCGATATATTAACAATTCTGATGTTATTTGTATATCCTTTGTCTCCACTCAGAACGCGTACGATGGAACGACGTAATGTTTTGCGTTTTAGATTCTATTAGATAAGGATAGATAAGTAGAGGAAAAAATGATGATAATAATAATAATAGTATCGTCTTCTGACGAAATTAATTAAGCCTCTGAGTTGCCCCAACTGCACTTTGTAGAAGTTGGCAGGCAGATTTATAAAAGTTATAGGTTAGCCGTTCAACAAGTTTTACTCCGATTGTATTCGTGAACGCGCTTTGAACGAGAATATGATATTTTGTTTTTCGAAGTTTCATAAAAATTGAAACATTTCAGAATTCGAATAACGATTTTTTATACGAGAAGCAAAGAGTACGTGACAATCGCACAATCGTTGGCAACCATTGCAATGAATAAGAGACTGCGCAAAATGGAAGAAAGATTAGAGGAGAGAACAGGAGTAGGTATTAAGATTTTAACTTGTCAGAAACTGATTATACCAGAATACACAGTTTCTGGTAGGTTAAAATTTTAATAATTATTCTTCTAATATTTTCTAACCCGATCTACAATTGCGTAAATATAGTTGTAAATAATTGTAAGAATTGACCAATCACAGTTGAATACGAAGAAAATATCCGACTGTGATTCCTGAATTCTTATGGCCGCAGCACAGACTTTTGCATAAGGCATAACGCATGGTGCATAAGCGAATCAACTAATCAGAAGCTTTCCTTTCTTTCCGTTCTGTAGAAAAGAAGAATTTCGATTGGTTGATTTCCTCTATGCACTATGCATTATGCAAGAGTCTGTGCTGCGGCCTTTACAACTATGATCATTTATAAAGCCCATTTTATAATTGCGTAAACGTAGTTGTAAGCAGAGTTCGGAAGCGTTATTTTTTTCCATCATGGGCCTTCTACAATAAGCCGCAAGTCAGAACGTCAGAAGTCTTAACCAGTCTTAATCAAGTCGTTCAAGTTGGCTATTGGCCAACTTCACCGATTATGACTTAAGATCACTTAGAACTTCTGACTTACGGCTTATTGTAGAAGGCCCATTACTTTTCCGTTACTTTTTATAATAATAAACAATTTGATAAAAGTCCTTTCCCAACCCTGGCACAACTTTTTAGCATTTAGTTATAAAAAATTGCAATTCGTTGTCTTGTTTATTATAAAAAGTAACAGAAAAAGTAATGCTTTCCAACTCTGGTTGTAAGACCGGAATCAGACTATGCAGTGAAGATTGAGATTAAAGATTAAAGAATGAAATTTCACCAATGAGGACAAAGAAATTTTAGTTTCTTTTGTTCTGATTGGTCAAACTTTGATCTTTCAATCTTCAATCTCATTCTTCAATGCGTAGTCTGATTCCGCCCTAAGTGATTGTAGTTGTAAAAATTCACCAATCACAGCCGAATACAAGAAAAATATTCAACTGTAGTTGGTCAATTCTTACAACTACAACCACTTACAACTACACTTACGCAATTGTAGAATAGACTTTAAGAATTAACTAATCACAATCAAATATTTTCCTCATATTTGACTGCGATTGGTTAATTCTTACAACTACGCTTACGCAATTTTAGATCAGACTTTATAGGCTTTTTACGATAAAGGTGTATTTTCATGAGCCGCTCGAACTACTGAAATATATTATATTTTAGTGGCTCAAACTGGCCGTTTCAGCGATAAAAGAAAAGATTACGTGATGACTTTTGTCGCTGAAACGGCTAGTTTGAACAGCTTGTGAAAATTGTATGAAAATGCACCTGTTATTATCTAATAGCGTTTTCGGCCCGATCGGGTTTGCACCAATCTTGGTTGGATTAATCTTTCTTATTGGTTGATGTCACAAAATTCATTAGAATTAGCGGAATGACAAGTATATACCTAACGCAAAAGAATTTACACGCACAGTTTCTTACGGATTCATTTGACGTATGTATTTATATATGGATACATGTATATTGGTGGCACATTAAATGCAGGGATGGGAAAGTTACTTTTAAAATTACCTTTAAGTTACTTTTTATTTAGAAATTAAGTACAATAAATTAAGATATTTTATTTCATATATCATATTTTATTATTTGCTTCAACTTTGTATTATTATTTGTAATTTATTGTACTTAATTTTTAAATAAAAAGTAACTTTAAAGTAACTTTAAAAGTAACTTTCCCATCCCTGACTAAGCCTATGTACTAAGCATGATGATTGACGTTAGTTGGGAGAGGAAGTGTTAATCCTTGAAGGCTGCTATCTTGCATTGGCACAACAAAATTACAATACATTTGTTATTTATATTTGTATGGTAAACATACATAAAATCTTACATACTAAAAAATAAAGAAATAAAAGAAATGCTCTCAAATTATATTATGTTTTATTTCTTGAATAATACTAATTAACATTTAGAGCATCTCCTTTATTTCTTTATTTTTATAAGATTTTATCATATCGTTTATCAAATGAGAAATCAAAAGAATAATAGAAAATATGTTATAATATAATTTGCTATGTCACTGTAAGATAGCATTATATATAGCAGTACGTTCTATTGGACTTGTTTAGCAGATTATAATTGCGTGAGTGTTTGTTGTTATTGGTGTAATCTTCTAGATTTAAACATCTGCCTGTACGACTTTTCTACAACCAAAACTTTTCATAATACACTGTTATTCTTGTATTTTCGTTGACGTCATTGTAATATCACTATATGTTTTTACTTCGTAAAAGCTGTATTTGCACAACTGTTATCTTGTCAGAACATTGAAAAACATTATTTTATATAAGTAAAATAGATTTTTGAAATTTGATGCATATCTGTAGATATTCGTACATATATTACGTAAAGTGAATCCTCATTCATATCTTTATTAATTGATTTGGTCTGCGATCCACTTGATACTATAAATGCTTTGAAGCATTCTTTGATTGATCAATTAGTAAAATTCTTTCTTCTGATTGATCAATCAAATCCTTCAAGGCATTTGTAATGTTAAGTGAACTACACCCTTTATTTATTTCTTCAGTTTATACTTAAATATTTTTCACATTTGTTAAGTATTAAAAAATGTCAATTGGACACAATTCTGAGTCATAAATCGCGAATGTTTGGATGCAATTGAAAAATGTTTAAATCCCTTCCAAACATAGAATTATATTACATTAATGATGATTTTAATTAATATACACATGACGTAACAAACGTATTACGTTCACCTTAAAATTGGCAAATGTTACACGTAACACACGGTATTACGTGAACGTTTTTTACGCACACAATCTTGCCTAATAATGTCTATGAACGCGTGTGCAATTATTAGCATACATCACATATTGATGCGCAGACAAACGGTCGTTTAATCGTAATTTATAATTGTCTAATTTTTAACCTTCATATTTCAAAAATTTACTGCTCGGACTATTATTTTTATACTATTATTTTTGTAATTTATTTACTATATACCTTTAGTTTATTTTTTTAAAATTTTCTTGCTGCGGTATTTTAATTTCAAAAACTCTTTTGGACTACTCTCATAGTCCAACAAAAAATTAACCAAAGAGATAAAATTTAATTGCACTTGCATGAAGTTCTTTTTCTTTTGTACATACATATTCCTCTTAGCAATTCAAAGTTATGTATACCTATAAGATATCTAAAAAAATTAGATTTGTGAATAATGCAAAAATATTCCAATTAGTACATTTTTTTATAAGAATATGAGATCATTATTCTGGAAAATTAATGCTGAAACAAAGTTTATTTATATACGATAAATAATTATACAATGTTGCCATTAATAATTTATATAATCGGTATTGGATGCTCAGAATATATTTTGCGTATATTACACGAATAAAAACAAAGAAAATATAATAAAATAAAGATTCATGCACATAATAATAATAATAATAGTAAAAAACATAATAATAATAATAAATTGCTTATATATGTGTTTATATTTAATGAAATAATTTCCAGAAATGAAATTTTAAATTTTTCTAAAATCATTCTCAATTTTTTTATAATATCAATATTTTTATATAAGTATGTTATAGTTACTGATGTTACCTTGGCGAAAATAAAAATTGGAGTATAAACCAAATGTAAAGGAAGAGTATAACTGAAATTTTTCAACAAAACTTTTAGGAAGCATAAATTAGAACACTTTTTTTACGTTCCGTTCCAATTTACGCTTCATAGGAGGTTTGTTGACATTTCTGTTATCTTCCTTTATATTCAGGCTAAGGCGCTTCCAAACGATATGGCTAACGTATGCAAACATCATACACATACATGACATACGTAATTATCCATATTGAATGTAGATCGATATTTAGCGAATGTATGCGAAGTTGTGGTGTATACCTAACGCTCCGATTTTTATTTTCGCTAGTATAATGATAACAAATAGAACTTACACCAAGACATAGATGCGTCTTTTTAATTGAGAAAATAGATTTAAAAGAAATTTGAAATAAAAAATGAAACAATGATGGCAATAAACAAAAAACTAAACTTATTTATATTCTTCAAAAGTGTTTGGTTTTATTTCGCAAATCCTATTAATATTAAATATATTTTAATTTTATCATTATTTACAGTTATAATATAGCATTATGTAGATCGTAAAATTCATGATAAGGGCCCTTACTGTGTCGTTGTCCGTCACTTTAGCGTGCAACTGTGCACTTTGTTTCTTTTTCTTTCTTACATGGCGAAGAACTTTAAAGCTGCCTCACGCTGTCAAAATATAGTGTTAGTACATAGTGTTAATAATTCATTGAGTTGCCTCTATTAAATATAAGAGTTTTAAGACAGTTCGAAGAGAGAGAAAGAAAGAATAAAATTAATTGAATAGCTAATTGTATTGTATTTTAAATTGTGACAGACAACTAATTGAAAAAGAAAAAGAAAGAAATAAATCCGAGAAAATACGAAGTGCAAAAGTTTCAAGTTAACTTTAACATTAAATATATATAATGTTTAAGAAATTAATTCTCTATTACTTTTCCTCTTTGCTAATTTAAAGCAAATGTATACTCTACTCACTACTGCATAAAGTTTTTTTTCTGTTTTTTTAAATTAAACAGACTTCTATCCAGATAGCACAGAATATTTATGATAAATATTCATGAATATTTATTACTATTTTTTTAAATTATTATATAAGTATGTTATAAGTAAATATACAAGTAAATTATTATATAAGCTTTATTGGAAGTATTATTAAAATATACAGGCTAAATGTTTTTTATAGTATTTATGATAAATATAAATAAATATTTTTTATAATAATTTTGTAAATATTTCTAAAATGTATTTGCTGAAAATGTCATCTATTTCACGGAGTGTAAATCAACATCCTATTTTACATAGTAATAAAGCAAATACTGTTTTGCAACTAGAAGTTTTCTTCGCCAAAATAGAACTATTTTAGATCATTTACAAAAGAAATATATTTGAACTATATGTTCCATCTTTTTGATAACACCTTTATTGATCAAATATCCCTCTCCTTAACATTCCGTCTTCATGGATCATCGAAATAGCGGCTTCCGTATTAAAGATCTAGTGGCTAATTTTTTATTAAATATTTTCATAATATTTATGATAAATATTTCATAATATAAATGAATAGTGATAAATCTTTATAATCTATGTAATCTAAAACCAAAAAAATATTTGCAAAATATTTTGATAAATGTTTCGTAAATATTCAAATAAAACTTATAAATATTTTGTAAGTATTTTATAAATATTGTTTATTCTAAAACAGGCATTCATATATCTTGTTTATTTTTCGTATTACACATTCATCATAGTTTCTTTTAAATTATATTTTAAACATGATGCTTTTTAGTATGAATAATATTTTTTTCATTTTTTCTGACATTTCTTTGTCGGAAGAATCTTATTTTACTGCATACTTAATGAAATACGTTTTTATCTTTTTTTTTACCAAAATTCGACTTATTTTTCAATATACTCTTCTTTTAAAAAGTTACTAACTTTATTAAACTGCTCTCATATATTTGTAATAATTATAACACAAAGTACGAGAAAAAAAAACACTAATATTTTAGAATCACGAAATCTGTATATTATTTTTCCCATTTGTGTGTTTTATAGTTTTAAGTATAAAATAGTTTAATCTCGTGTGTTGTTTCTAAAGCAATTTTCTTTACTCCTAATTTTACTGCCTACAAATATTTTTTCGATACAATTGCGCATGTATATGTAATGTGTTTAAAAGAGGAATATTTATTTTAACAAATTATATATTTTACAGAAAAAAAATCCTAAAACAAGTATTAAAGAACTGGAAGTTTATAAGACGTTCAAGTAAAAGATGTTGACAGTTCATAAAGATTATTGCTAATTGTACCATTGCACGAACATCTTGTAAACTCAATTTATTACAATTATCTATAAACGAGCCAATTACTATTTATTTTATCAAATCACTATTTTATCATGACAAAAACTAATCGTCAAATTATATCTTTAACATGTTACTTATGTAATATGTTAAAGATATATTATATAAAGTTTTCCTTAAGAGAGCAGGAGCACAGAGTCTTACATAACGTACAGTGCATAAGAAAATGCGTAAGAAAATGAACCAATCAAAGTCCTTCATTTTCTCCCTTTCTATAAAATAAAAGACTGATTGGTTGATTTTCTTATACTTTATGCATTATGCGTTATGCAAAGATCTGTGCTCCGGCCTTAAAACGCAATTCTTATGGTGCAGCCACAATAGAAGGAACAAGAAATCAAGAATAAGGAATAACGATTTCAACCTATCAGAAACCGGGTATTCCGGTGTATCCGATTTCTGATATTGAAATCTTTATTTTTTTTTATTCCTAATTCCTTATTCCTCTTATTGTGGCTGTATCTTAAATTCGAGCCGGTCCTATCTCTGCTTATTTTTTTTAGTCAATTAATTATAAGAATTCTGCAAAGCTGAAAACTAATTATCTCTATATATATCCTGATTTCTTAATTATTTTAATTAAACTTAATTATATTAATTAAAAAGTTATTACATTTTACAAAAATAATACTAAATTATAATACTAAATAAAAAAGCAAATTATAATTTAGTATAATGCAAGGAAAATAAAATAATACGATTAGTTAATTTTAAGTTTTGCAATTAGCAATTTTTTAATTTGACACTGTCCGATAATGAATATCGTTTTCCGATAAGAGAAGCAGTATAACATCATTTCATTTTTTGTTCCATATTGACAAACGAGTGCTGCGGTTCGATTCGTGCTCACTTTGACTTTGAAATCATTTTATCCTTGTTTATCATAGTTAAACAAAGATAAATAATGCCCACGAGCGTAATGAGCGTGAATCGACCCGCGGTTAAGAATGTGATGATTAATTACAATTCATTGTACGATACTTGTATCATCTGTGTTTTTTGCTGAAAGAGAGAGGTACAAAGTACCCAAAGTTAACCGGAAATGGTTAAGACTGAATTACAGGACCTCGTTGAACCTCGTCGGCGTGGTGCAGCCTTAAAGTTCACCGCGCAGCTGGAAATCCGCACATTCGGGAGAGGGGAGAGGTAAGTCAGGCTATGCATCGTAGAGAGGGGTGGCGGCAGTGCGGGCGGGAGGGGGGTGGGAAATCGTCTCTCGGCTTTGTCGCTTCGTGAACACCCGTATATTTGAATAACATCGGCCGACGTCACTTGGAGTGCCGTTTGCGGGTCGGTGGCGCGCGTCTGTCCGAGCAGTGACTGATAAGTAGTCTTCGCCGGAGAGTGGACCTTTTTGCTCGAGTTCGCGACTTAAGCGGGTGTGCATGGTGGTTACAAGAAGATCGTCGACAATGTCTGTGATTTCTTGATATATCGGAAAATTCAGTAGTTTTCCACGGGCGGAGGACACGGTGGGCGACATTCGGGGGCCGTCATTTCGGAGTATACCTCGACGAGCTTTGTTGAGCCGGAGACGCGGTGCCTCGGCGATAGTCATTTATAGGAGGTACCTGCGTCCGTCCGTCTGTCCGCTCGCCTGCACGTGCTAACCGCCACGAGTACTATCTATACGTTAAAACGCCGGTCGACCGATCTCTCATTACTACATTTACGTTGATTACGTTATCGTGACAGAGTGAACATAAACCGCGCACGGTTGCGTTTCACAACGCTCTATATAAACATCTATGTGCAAATAATCCTGCCCGGGATATCTTGTTTGTTTACGATAATTCATCGTTCGTTTTCTTTCTTATTTTAGGATTTAAATGCGATCGTCGCTCAATCGATCGCCGTATGCGCGCGAATAAGAAATCAGCGGGCGTGCAGAGAAGAGCGGCGAAGAATCGTGACGACCCGACTGACCGACCGACGCGATAACACTTGACTGATAAAGCGAGAAAGAAAAGATATTGCAGCTGTGATTTCGGATTGGGGTGATATATATATATATATATTTTTTTTTTTTCTCTAACAATAAGTCATAGTCTCGGAACTTGTTCCCCGAACAAATGGTGGAACGCAAGCATTGGCCCATGGAGGACAGCGTGCAAGGAACCTCGAGCGCCGTCCTCGAGGAGATCTTCTACGTGACGTCGAAACGGAACACGTATTACAAGGTGAAGCTGACGGAGAAGGGTCTGAGCTTGCAAAAGGAGCACAACGGCGCGACGAAGATCGAGACGATCGCCTTAGGTGACATCATCGGTTGCAGATGCATGCGGTCGAAGCGCAGGAACGCGGGCAGCTGCGCCTGCCGACCGGGCGCGTCCAAGTCGCAGATGAAGCTAGTGGAGTCGGCCGAGCTCTACCAGCAGTGCGACGAGCTCGACACGTCGGCGTACCTCTACATATACGCGTACACGTTGAAGAAGACGCGCATGAAGGTCACGCTCAGGCGCGAACGTACGACGATTACTCTGCGCTTCCGCAGCTTCGACAAGTACGAGGATAATCTGCGGGAGGCCAGCAGGTGGCGATTGGCGATCAAGTGCCTGGTCGCTAACGTGCCGGTGCCGAAAAACCTTATGAGTCCCAGCCACGGCAACTTGGAGACGTTGGTCGGGGGTGAGTTAGGACCATCTCGATTATTGTTTTCACTGGAGATTCTCTGATCATTCATCGACTGGACACAAAGCAAAAATAAAGCATTGATTAACTACGTATATTTTATACGATTCTGTATTCTATACGTTAAGCCGTAATCATATTAGCGATCGCCGATTGTGATTCACGATTACGTTTCAACCAATCAGCGTAAAACGATCGGTGGCTGCTTTATTTTGATTGATTGAAATGTTAGCGCTAATCGTAATCCAATTGATAATAAGATTATGGCTCTAGATAAATAAAATTGTCGACACGAGTGATAAAATATTCTGCCGATGATAATATCTGTTTTTTCTAGGTCAATGTCTGTCTTTTTCTTTGTAAATTGACCTTTCATAGAGTCGGTATATAACAACAATAACTGCATCCGATGGTACATCCGGCTGCGCGTCTAAAAGGTGTAAATAGATTAAACAGATATTAATCTATTATATTATTGAGCAAATTTGATTTACGAAATCAGATTGTAAACAGCAATTAGATGATTGTTGCAAAATATTATTTTATTGTCTATCAGATGATATCTGTTAATTTTTTTTTCTAATTTTGTAACGGCTGTTTTATTTATCGAACATTTTAACTTGACGAAACATTTTACAGAATGATAAGCATGCAATGACTTATACCAAGTATGTACATTTAATTCTGATATTTATGGGATTATATACTACTCGCACTTTATGGAATTATATACTACTCGAACGTATGTAGGATAATCGAATCTATATCAGGAAATTAGTGTTATCTATATAGTTACCCATATAGTTATCTATGTTACGAAACTTCGATAGTCTCGAAGCTTATGAATTATGTTTATTACTCATAGTTCGTTCTTATTTCAAAATCGTTCCAAGTTATGTTTTAAAATGCTAATACAATTCTGTAATTGGTTTAAAAAATCGAAAGGTTACACTGAGAAAAAAAAGTTGTTTATTTAACTTACGTGCATTTATGTGCTATTGTTTTATAAGTATAACATAAAAACGAACAATCGTAGCCATATAAATCGAATATTCATAGTTGATTCTTACATTTACACAGTAAAAAATCGTGCATCCATATGTAGAATTTTTCTTGTGTTACCACATTTTGATTATTACTTCAATGTAAAATCAACATACAACCGATATGTTATTATTTTTGTAATATTTTGATGTGTTAGATTCATGTCACCTTTCTAACTTAACAATTGCGTATGTCAATT
The DNA here is from genome assembly GCF_001594075.2 of Trachymyrmex cornetzi. Taxonomy (NCBI): domain Eukaryota; kingdom Metazoa; phylum Arthropoda; class Insecta; order Hymenoptera; family Formicidae; genus Trachymyrmex; species Trachymyrmex cornetzi. Next base: position 330,045 of record NW_017299992.1, read on the forward strand.
AAAAATGGAATATTATTTTGAGTGTTTTTAACACAATTGTTTCAATTAATCTATATATCTCAAAGTAAATTTAACGTCTAAGAATTTTTTCATTCACATTGTACGAATAAAAATGTTTTATTAACATTTTCTTACGATTTACTGCAACTACTCTTCTATGTACTCTACTTATTTTATATGTTAGTTTTAAATCATCCCTAAAGTCGAAATAACAAATATAAATGTAAAGTATTGTGTCAATTATTTAACATTACTAGTTCGTTAATAAATAACACAAGACGAATGAGTTACTTTAACTTAAAATTTAGAGTGGATCTCCTGGGACATGTAAAAAATGTTAAAATTAACATTTTCTTTTTTACTGTGTAAGATTGTAAATACATACCGAGAAAAAAAATTATTTGCTTGACTAAATTAATTTTACTTTGTCTTTATTTCTTTTAAGAATATACACACATATTTAAAACAAATATATTATATTTAACTTAAAACATATACATTCTCTATAATGAAAGAAATAAGGACGAACTAAATTAATTTAATCAATAAATCATTTTTTTCTCGGTATGTATTTAAGATGATTTTAAATGTAAAAACCGACTATTAATATCCGACCTACGATTATTCGTTTTTGTGTTATGTCATAAAATAATAGCATGTATGCACACATAGGTCATTATCTTCTTCTTATGATTGCTTTAAAATTATATGTCTCATTCAGACTTGCGCATTTCTAATAATCGGAATAGGCACGACTGTGATACAGCGTGTTTCCTTATTAATGGTAAGCCACCCAGATAGAACAAGAAGAATTCAGTCGTATTGTCATCACACAATTTCGAATTTATTTTCAGATGGAAAAATAATTCTTTTCAGAATTTTTTGTTTAGAAAAAAAATTCTTTTTGTGTTTGAAAATGAATTCTAAATTGAGAGAGAGAGAGAGGGGGGGGGAGAGAGAGAGAGAAAGAAGAGAGAGATGACATAACAACTGAATTCTTTTTAAATTCTTTTTGAACTCTCTGTATTATGTGGGCAGATATGAAGAAAGATGATTCTATTACTAGAGTTCTAAAGATATTTAGTGGAAAAGTAAATAAAAATAATATAAAATTTTTTTAAATCCATGTCAAGAAGCCGAAAAATTACAATTTGTTTTCATTGTTTTGCATAATTTTAGTTATAAAGCTATAATTTTTTTCTTTTTTATTAGCTTTCTTTTATTACTCACTCAGAGGCGTGTTCTGATTTCCACCCGAGTGTTCCTTAACGTTCGGTAAACAAGGATGATATGACATCCGGGGAACACCCAGGTAGAATTTCAAACATGCCCCATAGACAGTGGCGTAG
>NW_017299992.1:331563-371079 GCF_001594075.2 Trachymyrmex cornetzi
TTTATTATGTATTAAAAATATATTTGTTGATTTTTCTTTGTATTTGGCACGTAAACAAAAATTCGATAAATTACACGGAAGAAAAATGTTGCTGTTAGTACAACCGCAAAATGTCGCGTTGGGAGAACGACAGCACTTCAACTCGCGAAATCTCAGCCGGATATTAATATTTATTATTCAAATTTTTACACAATAGTCTTTGATATATTCTGCTATTCTACTTGTAGAGCTATTCCAAAATTTTCGAAGCACTTTACAACAAAATGGCGGATTTTTAATAATATTTTGTCGAGTTTAGTGAATTCTTTTTCAAATGTTAAATTGTGTTACGAATTTTGGAATAAAAAATTTTCATTAATGCTACATTGTAGTTGAATATTTGAAGAAGTTTTTTGGAAAGTTTTAGATTTTTAAATGTAATAAATAGTAAAAAAATTATAACAATTTATATGCAGCGTCAGCGAAACGTCTGATTATTATAACTTTTTTGCTATTGAATTTATTTTGTTTTAAACGAAACTTTTTTTGTTTATGCTTACCAAATGTATCACTAGTATAAAAAAGAACATTTAAAAAAACTGATTTCTACAGCCCCTCCCGAAACATTTTTCTCGCTATCCCATAGATAAAAAAAGTATTTTATATGAAAGAAACTTTTTTGTTAAAATATGTAACAATCTTTGGTAGCAGTCGATCGTAAAAATTTAGCTAGATACGAATCTGAAATGAATTTTGTTGGATTATCAAAATAATTATAGATGCTGATTCCTAAAAAGTCAAACAACGACATAGGTATATATAAATTATCAAAACTTTTTGCAGCATTGCTCATTATATTTGAGCGTCCTACATAATTATTTAATGGTTCAACAAAATTATTTTATTCATCTACATTTTTTAATATTTCAGCAAAGTCATTTTTTTCGTGTAATGAAGTTAAGCTGATTTTGATTTTTCATAAATAGCCTTATTTGAAAACTCCGTAATAGTATTGGAATGTCGGAAATGAAATAATTTAACTTTTGTTCTGAGAATATGGCAAAGCAATAATATTGATAATATCGTATATTTAGGGATTCCCTTCCACAGAAGTATGGAAGTAACTTTGGTTTGAAGCTTGTTTTTTTAATATTTGATTCTTTTCTTGCATCAGAGGCTGTCTGGTGCATTTATTACCGAGTACGTAATGATCCCTTATGCTCTCTCCGTGCAGTGCTTTTGTGTGCAAATGCCAATTGCATATGGGCTATAACGCACACTTACAGTACAACATACTATATCTTAGTGATTAGTTCCTGCAGACCGTGCGTTTTCATAACTACTTATGTAATCTGTAATTCCCAGTAAAGTTATTACGCGTATCACGTATACCATATGATCTCGTGATTTAAGTTTTAGCAATGAAGATATAAGGAACACGTGCTTATATGTGTGACTTTTTTTATATTCAATACTTGCATGAGAGAGAGAATAAGTGATATTTCATTATCAATTTCAAAACTTTATAGAAATGATGAAATAAGAGTGGGAAATAAGATAATACATATTTTTCACAATGTGATAGTTCTTAAGAACTTCATGGTATTGGAACTTTGTAAAATATAAAATGTCTTTTCTCGTAAAGCGACTTTAGAACCTTTTTTAGAAACTTTTTTCCAAAACATCAAAAAAATTTTGGATTCTTTAAAAATGAAATGACACTGTTCGGTGAGCATATGAGGTCCCGGGAAAAAATGTTATCTATGTATATGGACTATTTTATATGTAATTATATAATTTTATATATAATTATATATAAAACATTTTTCCCCGGGGCACAGCTGTGACTCGTAAATTTCTAGTTATTATATATGACTTTTTAATCATCGTAAAAAATTTTAAGAAAAACATTTACAAAAAAACTTGAAGATTTATGAGCAAGATTTATATAACTAAGAGAAAAAGGTAATAAATATTTGATTGAATAGTATTAGCTGAATATTTACTAAATCAACTAAATGTCATATATTTATTTGGTACATAAACTATTAATTTGATTTAATTCATTTTTTTATTTAGTAAGTGTTTATTATTTATAGTAAGTATGTGTGAAGTACTAGTCAAACAAATATTTATTAAAATTTAGTATATTTTTTTCTCAGTGTATTATAAATAGTCCAGAGTTTGGAAATATTATTTTTTTCATTACTTTTCCGTTATTTTTTATAATAAACATGACGTTGCAATTTTTTATAACTAAACGCTAAAGTTGTGCTAAGGTTATAAAAGTCGACCTTTGCAATCTTAGCATAACCTTAGTGTTTAATTATAAAAAATTGCAACGTCATTATCAAATTGTTTATATTCTTGAGGCTTCCACGGGTGCTTTCTATATAAAGATTATGCGTTTCGCGGGTTTTCTCTGTGTCCAGATCCATTCTTGGAATACCAACGTTTCGTGAATCTTGCAGTCCACTTCATCAGGGCGAGGAGCAGCCTGGTACTGAGTACGTTGGTATTCCAAGAATGGATCTGGACACAGAGAAAACCCGCGAAATGCATAATCTTTGTGTCAAATTGTTTATTATAAAAAGTAACGGAAAAAGTAACGCTTCCCAGCTCTGTATAATATTGATTTTAGCACTCCGTCGACAGAAAAGTGACATAAGTAAAAAATTAGCATTTTTTAGATAGTGAAAATTGACTTTTAAAGATTTACGTATTTTCATGGGAAAACGATAGTTGTAGTTCTCAAACAAGTGCTTGTTTATATGGAAAAATGTCATAACTCTGATTACGAATCAAATTTGCACTATACTAGAGTTGCAGCATTCGTAATTTTAAAAACTCGTAACATAGTTTAAAGAATACATTACAATTGAAAGTAACATGGAAAGAAAGTAAAATTTTGCATATTCACTATTCTAATTAATACATTCCATTTAAAAAATGTTTTACCGAAAAGTTGCTAATTTTGAAATTTATTACTCTTTTATCAATGAAACGATATATGTTTTAACTTAATTTAAAATCAATTTCTTTGATAATTAATGAGAAAACTTTCTAATTTAGAATTTATGGCAAAGTAACATTGAAAAAGTATTATCTTTGGATTATTAACATTGAAATTTTTTAGGAAATTGAATCAATCAGTGATAAACTCTCGTTTAGAAGGTTCTAAATATATTTATTTGTATGTATATAGCTAATGTGCAAAATACTAATAGTTTCGATGTATCTTCTTTTAAGTTTTATCTAGTCTGATTTCAACTAATTGTATATGGACATTCACTAGTCATTATATGGCATATTTGCATATTAAGTGTAAGAAAACTGCAAGTAAACAAGATTGATCGGAAAAGTCCAAAGGATGGAAAAATTATATTAATCGTTTTATGTTAAATGTTTTTACTCTCTCGTTTTTACTTCAAATACATCGGCAAAAACTATAAAAGTGATTAATATTTAACACAAAAATCTAATTCTATAACTTTATGCAAAATGATATCTTTTTAATTACTGAATAATATTAACTATTATGATTTAAAGAAAAACGAAACTTTATGGTAATGAAGTTTTTAAATCAAATTAATGTGTAAAGTGAATTAGTAACTTACTCCTGTAAAGATTAAAAATGCTACTAAAAGTATTATCGAAAAATATTATTAAAACTGTTAAGGAAATTAGAGAACAATGCTTGATCATGGTTGTTATCTTTGCAGGAGATCAAGACCTGATATAAATCATTTCACTATTGATAATAATGATGAATATGTAAAATACATTTTTAAAAACAATAACTTTCTATAATATAAATGAAGTGCTAAATAAAGTTATAAATAAAGATATAAAAATTAAGTTACTGAATTTTATATTAATTCTTAATAATAAAAATATAGTAGTAACAGAATTGAAACTTTTTACAAATATAAATCTGGACTGCTTGTAAATTAGAATAGTAAAATAAAAAAAGATTTTTAAATTTATATTTTATCATTTTTAATAGAAAAACCGATTTTTATCGATTTTTTTTCCGGAAAAATACCGGTTTTCTCCACTGACATGGACTTTATCTAAAAAATGTGAAATATTTTCAACTCTGAGATAAATAATTTAACACCATAAAAATCATGATTAGTTATTTTAAATAGTTTCTTTATAAATATTCGTCTTTATCAATATTTCTTTATAAATATCATCAGATAATTCAAAATCGTCAACTAATTCAAAGTCGTTGAAACGTCCACTTTATGTCTGCAACAATATCACTGATTTCTATGTTTTATTAGGGAGTTTTTGCATATAATAACATGAATCCAGATATGGCGAACGTTAAAGTCACATCATCATTTTCTTAATTAATTGTTAAAAAGAATATAACCTGACCTTAGCGTTCACCGTATCTGGATAAACGGTATTGCAAAAACTCTTTATTGTATAATACAAATACGATATATATGAGATGTTATATTTTTGTGACATTGACTTTTGCCTGATCGCGGACGCAATTGTGTCGTAACATCATCGTGGTATGCGTGAAAAAAAGTGTCTCGATTGCGAAATGCAGCTTCCAGGTTTATAATTTTTACAATCTTCCTTTTGACATACGTTGCATGATTTCAACATCGATATCTGATTGAAATCTTTCCGCGATGTACACATGCATGCGTTCGCGCGAACACGATTCAGCATTGTTGTATATAAGCGTCATTTTCAAGTATAAAGAGGAAAGTCCGGTACGCCGTTTTATTCACGTTCGAACTTGAGAAATCCATTGCTGTAGTAACGTTTGTACACTGAGAAAAAAATATAGTCAATTTTAATAAATATTTAGTTCAATACTGCCAACTAAACATTTACTTACAGTAAATAAATATTTGTTCAATAAAAAAAAGATTGTTAATTCAAATTAACATTTCTTGTATCAAATAAATATATCTTTATATTTAATAAATATTTAGTTGGCAGTATTCAACTAAATATTTATTAAAATTGACTATATTTTTTTTCAGTGCACTTGAAATGATAACAGCGAAGTCCAGTATCTTTGTCTATCAGGTAGCATTCGAGCATCGAGTACTAATGTTATAAATCTAACGATCTTGTCTATTTGAAGAAAGTAATATGCGAAAATCATCCATCAAGTACATATTTATATCGGAGACATTGGCTGCGTTCAGCAGATTCAACAGTTGAAAACGCTCGCTGCTATTGATGTATTCTTCTAAATCTGACATTCTGATCGGATGATCCAAAAGAATACACAATAGCAGCGAGCGCTAACTGTCGAGTCCGCTGAATGCGCCCATTGATTGCCACTTGATATATGATTACGGCTATCATATCTGAATTACAAAAAAGTAGTACATGTGTACAATTTAAAAAAAAAATTTATGATTCGGAGACGGAAGGAGAGAATATAATATTTTATGCGTTTTGAATGTAAATATATAATAAAATGAAAATTTTAAAACATAATTTTTATTGACAATTCTTATTAACATAATTTTATAAATATAAAATTTTAATTAATGACTTTTGAAGTTTTACCTCAAAAAGAGTACAAATACTTTTAAGAGAATGCGGTTAATAACTCAATATACGCATGAATTTATGCCATAATGATAAATAATCGACAAAAATTAATATTATAAAACTAATTTTTAAAATACCCCTTTCTGTCTGTCTATCGACTTTTAAAAAAAGGAAGAGAATTCTTTAAGTTTCGCTTAAAATCAAAGCGAGCCTTAGACGCGCAGGTCATACAGAAAATCAAAGCGGGTCTTAGACGCGCAGGTCATACAGAAAATTATTTTTTTTTAACGTTTATGTTGATTAATAAATAAATTTATGTCACACAAACTAAGATATAACACAAATTCGTCATATCTTATTCTTTAGCGATAATCTCTATACTTTATCTTATTTTTGATAACTCCTGAAGGTCGCAAAATTGTCATATATGTATACAAGCTTAATAGTGTTATAAGTTTGTACTTCTTTTTATATCATATTCCAATTGCTGTTCATAATTGCGTCATATCCTTAATTAAACATTCACTGACGTCGACAGTATCGAAAGTATTGGCCTATTTATCTATTTCATTATATACGCGCTCGTTACTCCTTCGAACGCGGAAATGTTGGGAAAGGATTGCGTGCTCGTAACAAGCCGCCGCGATGCAAATTACGTTATGCTTGTGGTTACGTAACACATTATTTGTGGTAAACGCTGATATAGAATTGAAAAACAATAAGCACCTTTCTGAGCGGACTATCGTTGGGAGAGTTTTACGAGAAAGCCGAGAGTTGATGCGTTTCTCTATACGTGTACACACATATTCCAGAAAGCGACAAGATTTCCATGAGTTTCTTGTCTCCTTGAATTTTTTCGCGATGCCTTAAGTAACTTCGATCTAAAAATAGAAACCCTCGGCTAGATCAACGCACGCCGTATCCTTTTTTCATAATTCCTTTTTATACAGTTGCGAATTAGATATGCTATATTGTCAGTTGATGCGCTCACGAGGAAAGATGCGAAACAAGATTAGCAAGTATAAATTTTCCATTGCGCAGATAACTTGCCCATCTAAAATTCCTTTCATCCTATTCAGTTGATTTGGAATATTGTTTAATTTTATCGATAAATTGTAAATTATAGAGCTGTTGGCATAATTGTCAATGTGTAATATATTCATATAATTACTCAAAGAAGAGTCTTATGCGACTCTATTAATAAAACACACTTGGTTTAACATTTTCCAAGTAACTGCACAAACATCCTTTGATCCGTTTTTTTATTGTTGTCATTGATAGAATTGTCATAGTGTTTTTAGCACCGATCTCAATTATATTTTTCTTGTCTCGATAGTATTGAAAAAAATATCATATATGTCATTTATCTTATTATTACTGACGCTGAACAATAACACTCTGTGACATTGAACGTTACAGGCTACTTAATATTAGATTGCATTTATCTAATTATCTGTTATCGCAAGTAAATAAATGATTAATATAAAGGTAGAGTTAACTTTTTCTAAAGTAATAAAAATTTTTCTATAATTTATGTATTATTATATAAAGAATTTTCGATTTTTAATATTAATAAGGAGGTACGAGAGGAGGTATGACTAATATTTTCAAACAATAAAAAAATTATGAAAAAATTACAGGTTATTCGACATTTAAAAGTAATATAATAAATTTAATGACGATTTATCATCGGATAAAAAATTATTTCAACAAATAGTATTTTTTTATCTGCTCCAATTAAAATGTATAGAAATGTAAAATAATGACAAGAATCTTAATGTTTTAATATAAGTACTTTAAGTATTTAAGAGATTCTTAAAAAGTTACATTGCGATATAGAAATTAATTGTCCTGTAAATAAACAAAATATTTATTTGTTTTAAATCTTTGTATAATTAATCGGTGAATCGCAAAAAAATTTTGCATAAATTATTTTGAATACTTAAAGTACTCATACAAAAATATTTGTTATTTTTTAAAATTTTAGTTTATAACAATAAAAATAATAATGTACACACACTGTCAAATCTGTTTTGTCAAATTTAATTTAATTTAAGTCTCCACTGCTTCAACTCAATATAATTGTTATTTTATATCAAACATGGTTAAATTTGACACTATATAGTCAATTTGACGCTACGCATGTATATTGAGTAGCAGGAGTGGCGATTTAAATTAGGTTAAATTTGATACTATATATATATACATATATATATATATAGTATCAAATATATATATATAGATTTAACAATGATAGACTAAGGACCAGTTGTTCCATCTTCGGATAAACTATGTGATAATTTAAGTGGTAAATAAATTCGAACTAAATTCCCAAGATAATAAATTCACAAAAGTAAAACGAATAACAGACAATTGGAAATTAGCGCTGTAGACGGTGCGTAATTTTTGTTTCTTTTTAAAATATTCTATCTATATTATATCATAATACTTGTTTCGGCTAATCTTTTCTTCAACAAATTTCGTAGATGATACGCAGATGATAGATAATTTATCTAATGGATAAACAAAAGAGTAAAAGATTAAGAGTATGAAAGAGTAAGAAAGTGAGCTAAAGTTTATTGAAAGATGGAACAATCCAGTCTAAATAAATTATAAAAATGTGTTGTCGAATAAAAATAGAATGTTATAAGTACAACTTTCATATGTATATCATTTGTTTAAAATATAAATATTAATATATGTGTACTGTATATTGATCGTACTTCCTTTATAATATATGAAATTGAAAATATACAGCGATTGAATTTGTCAGAGATTAATCTCACGTGATTAATCTCTGACGATTGCAAATCGTAATTGTGAAATAATATGATAGAATAATAGGATATTTTTTATAGTCTTTGTTAAAGATGAAAATGGATGTATTTATGCGATGAATATCTAATTAAAAGAACAAACTGTTGTCTATTATTTGTTACTTCGGTAATTATAGTACACTTATACAGATTTTTCTTATCGTGTAAAACCTATATATTTTCTATCAAATTATTGAATTTTAATAATGAATTAGCAGTTGGATTAAGATTGCAGGGTGCATTTATTTTTATTACTTACTTTTTTTATAACTTACGTAACATTATTTATTTAAACATATTGTTAAATATATGCATGATAAAATTTATATGGCGTTGATTTTTTTGTACACGTGATGCTTTACGTATTTTATCAGAAAAGATAAATATTTACATTTTTTTATACGTCGTAGTTGCACATGGAAGATGTAACTGCTACCTATTATGCAATCATGATTAAGCTATTACTTATTTGGTGTCAAGTCAGTTATCAAAGTGAATACATGTCTACAAAGCGAATACATGAGTCTCGATAAGTGACAAAAATGTGTTACAAATATTAATTCCTTAACGCGATTGTGAATATATCGAAGTAGAACTTGAATAGAATGTTTTTCGATGGACTTGTTTGTTGAAAATAAAATTTTTCAGTAGCGAAATTGATCTATTACGAGATTTATCCCATCAGGTTTAAATCATTAAATTGAATAGGTAATTATCTCTATATATATATATATAATTAATTCAATTTGATGATTTATAATGTGCTAATTATGCATATGAAAAAAATCGTATTGTAAGAAATTCATATTATACATAAAAGATACACTTTAAAGTAATGCAAATGAAATTGAAAGAAAATATTTTGGTCATAAATAAATGGTAAATTTGACCAAAAACGATAATTTTAGCACATTTAATCTCAATTTCAGTCACCAAAAGTCCATTGAAATTGAAAAATACTTCGTTTATTCAGGCTTCAAAAAAATATCGAATTGTATAATTAATAGATTTTTAAATTGCTAAACTTAAATGTTTGCGTGTCGATGCGAATGAGAGATACAGCTATTTCACATACTGAAAATTTCTTTGCCTGGGCCGACTCTCCGCTTTTTCGTGAGAAAAGCGGAACTTCTTCAAAGTAATAAAGAGCAACGTGATGCATCCTGAATACTGAATGCTTGATGCTTTTGTGATAAGAGTTTATGTTTTCTCCGGAAATAATAAACGATAAGGATCAGCGGATGCGCTAAGGAATTCGTTGAGATTAGAAATTTTACTTTTCGAAAGTATCTCGTCTGAAGAAGACTTGGAATTGCATTATTTTAAAAAGCGTAGTATGCACACGTCTCGCATATCTTATTGAAATTATTTATCCGAGAATGATTTTTCGATAGTGCCAAAAACATGAAATCACAGTTTTCAAATAACAACGAAATTACAATAATAAGAGATTCTGAGACAATGTAACTGTCTCTCTTGCATTCGCTCTCGTTAATGTTTCAGCGTGTCCGGGTGAGAATCGGAAACTTCTGGTGTTGGTAAACCCGAAATCAGGACCTGGCAGAGGCAGAGATACCTTCCAGAAGAGGATTCATCCGATCTTGTCGGAAGCGGAAAGATCTTACGAGATTCACGTTACCAAGTGTTCTAATTACGCTCGTGAGTTCGTGCGCACAAGGGATATTTATCAGTGGAGCGGTCTGTTGATGGTCGGTGGCGATGGAATCGTTTTCGAGGTAGTGAACGGAATCTTCCAAAGGCCCGATTGGGAGAAAGCTCTGCGCGAATTGCCGCTTGGGGTAATACCGTGTGGCTCCGGCAATGGTTTGGCAAAGTCCATTGCTCACGCTAAGAAGTAAGCTCACCTCTTAATATAGCCTAATTATCATTATTTTTTTATCACAAAATTGCATTTCAATAAAATTAACCTTGTCGATATGTGATAAATTATTTATATTACGGTTTCGTTTCGTAATCCGTATAAATACGTATCGGTAAAGTTTTCGAAAAAATAGCATTGAGAAAAATGGAATGATATTAGCCTGCGAGAAAAAAATTTTTTTTAATTAATTTAGCCATTTTTATGTATTTATTCTGAGCCGGAATTCAATATATTTAAATGAAGAATTATAATGGGAAATGCTAAATTCCCATTCAGGCATTCATTCTTCATTCAGGCAATAATCGCCAAAAGTGTAAATTTAATCAAGGTAGTGTTATTTCAACTCATGTCGCTTAGCATATATACATATCTTTATGTTCTTTCACTTTTTTTTTTAACACTACCGCGTCTCCTGATATATTAAGATTATGCGTTTTATAATTAAAAAAAATGTCTCGTTTATTTAATCTTTGACTACGGCGGATCATTTGGCACAACTCGAAGCAAAAATTTTAGACACTTGTACAATCTGTATTTAGTACTATAAAGTTCTAAATTGTAGATAAAAAGTAAGATAAAAAAACTTTGAACCTTCCTCTGTTAATTGCCGTAAGGCAGAGATTTGGTTGCGTTCTGTACTTCTCTTTCTGTCTGTTGATATTTTGATAAAGTTATTGCTAAAAACGTGTGATCTAAGAATAAAATAATGTTTCAGAGAACCGTACGATCGCAATCCTTTGCTTATCAGCGCACTATCGGCGGTCAAATGTAAAAAGACGTCGATGGATATCGTACGCGTCGAAACTAGAAATCAAATTCTTTTCTCGTTTCTGTCGGTGGGCTGGGGTTTACTGGCTGATATTGACATCGAAAGTGAACGACTTCGCGCCATCGGGGGCCAAAGATTTACCGTATGGAGCGTAGCGCGTCTAATAGGATTGAGAACATATAAAGGCAAAGTGTCGTATTTACCTTGCAACAAGGTTCTTCCGACAGAAAATATGGAAAACGGCAATGTATATCACAAGGACTATGTCGCGGAGAATATATTGTCGCATTCGAGAAGCTACGGCGACGAATTGGACAGGTAATAATTCTGCGTGATGATAATAACGGATTTTTTAATAGAATGTAATGACAGAATAACTGTACGTATTAAGGCACGTATTAAGTCAGCGTGATTGTCTGTCAACGTACCACGCGCCAGGTATCAAAGATGATTTCAGAGTATATGTACAAAAGTTTTATCATCGAATTTTCTTGAAGCTATTTTATATATTTGAAGATACAGAGAAACTGAATCTGCTCGAAAAATAATGTCGCTGTGAGTATGTTGTGTGTATGTGTGTGTATTAAAATTGAAGTATATATGCACACTGCATATTCACCGAGTTTAACAACTTGTTTGGCTCTGAGAATATTTTCGATAACTTTACACAAATATATTCAACGCAATAAGAAAAATGATATATTATTTAACTATGTCGTTTTTTTTTTCGCTGTTTACTGAGTTTGTTTACGAAAAATAAAAATGTATATAGGTGTTGCGCCAAGCCTGAATCAGAATCGAAAGATTTTTACAATACTTTCGGCGAATCATCCAACGATTTGAACGGTTACGATGATAACGACGTGATAACTGAGAACCTAGCTCTCGAGACGGAAAACGAGAGGAGACACAGACTTGACAGCTTCTACTCCGCAACCTCAGCGAAGTCGACTTATTTCAGCACAGGTTCCGCCTCAAGTTATCACAGTATAGAAGATGATAATAGCACAGAGATTGGTATGTATTAAAATCAAAATGTACTTTTATTGATTTTATAACGTCAGTATATTAATAAATATATCGTTAAGATGCAGAAAACATCTGTAACAATCAAGTTATGTATGGGCCATCATCTACACTTCCGGCGCTAACATCGCAGCTCTCAAATTGCTGGACAACGATTCAAGGTAATTGCTTAAATAACGGAAGTCTTGCACCGATAATTTAAATTTTTTGAAAATTTTAAACAAATTTCTTTTTTTTGTTTGCTTTTCTTTTAAATATATATATTTAACTAAAGTTCTTACCGAAGTATTTAGAAGTTATATACGAGAGAAATAAACGCTTTAATTTTAATATTTATAATTTATAAGATTTGTGAGAGACGAGTTCAAAGACACATGTATTTGTTGTCATATAATATGGTGCCAAAGGTTGCCGCGTAATGCATCACTTATTAACCCTTTAACTCCAGTTGAATTCGAAGTAACGTCACGTACCACTTAATAAAATGCCGAATATAATGGAGCATAATTGAAAAAATATATATAATATAATATAATACATTTCAATTGCAATACTTACATTCGAAAAATAAATTCATAGAATTTTTATGCCATTTTTCACAATGTATAAGAACTAAAAATTAATTTTATGGTGTGTATGTGTATATATGTAGAATATTGTATGTTTACAATTTCAGGAGAATTCATAATGGTACATGCAGCATATCAAACACATTTGGGACAGGATTATTTTTTTGCGCCACGTGCTGCATTAGCTGATGGAATTATTTGGCTTTTAATAGCTAAAGCCGGTATATCACGGGCCAATTTAGTTCAAGTAAGCTATATTATAAAGCAGGAAGAAAAAAAACAGTACGGTTATACAGTGATACTTATCGTATTTGCTTATTAGTTTTTATTAGGTCTGAGTAGTGGAACTCATGTGACTTGCCCTGGCGTTGACATGATACCTGTGAAGGCATTTCGAATAGAACCTATGGAAGGAATGAGTGGACATATAACCGTAGACGGTGAGGAAGTTGATTACGGACCGCTGCAAGCAGAGATATTCTCTTCCTTAGCATCGGTGATGACACCCTGACATAAACGATAATTATGTATATTTAATGGTGATATCGAACAAAATCAAATAATCCGGATATAATTCGAGGAGAAAAATTTATTCTAGGTTAGCTTAGAGTAAATTAGTTATAAAATAGTAACACCAAACTGTTAATATGTATTATTATCTATAAAAGATATTTCGGATTGTAAATTTTAAATTGACAATCTACGTAGGCTGTTTAAACTTCATTCTATTACCTTGCGATGCGCTCAGTCAAAAGGGAGAGTTCTTTTTTTCTCTTCATAATGAAGAGGTCGATAGATAAATATATACATAGAATTATTTATTAATCTAGAGTTGGACGGGTTAAATCTGTTGCATCTTAATAGATACATTTAGCCATTTTGTAAAGTTTTCTATCAGTTTGTACAGTGTATCTATACATGCAACAAAATGATATTATTTGTGCTCACTATTGTAAACTATAATATTACGCGTAAGATATTATATTTTGTTACAATGTAAAATAAATTAATGAATTTCTTTTTTACATATACAAATATTTTTCGAGTTGATACTAACCAAATGCATTAGAAAACTGTAAACTTTATTATCACATTTTTTAATATGTTTGCGTCGTACATCTCTAATGCACAATAAAATGATACTGCATTGTTTACGATTTCATATGTTGCACAAATAAAATAGTATTTTAATAATAAGTAACATGCCAGTAATCGGTTTGATTATATATTAATTATTTTATTACTTTTATTTCCATATAAAAGATAAAGAACAATACATGACAGGAATCATGTACTGTAAAATCATAGTAAAATTAATTACGTATGTATCATACTTAAAATATTAAATTGCAAATTAAGATTTAATTATCCATTTTGCTGATTAAATTTTTTCTAGTTCAATTTTTTCCTTAATTAAAAGTATTATTTTCTGTGTGCGATTATTATTATACTTAATAAACACAATTGAGAGAGAGATGAGATTTAAAAAAAATGTTTTATTAAATCAAGCTTTTTCCGACCTTTAATTTTTATCATCTTTCATACCACATAGTCTTGACTCAATGTCATGTATAGTTACAGATTAGTTTCGCCATAATTTCTCATGATAAAGGCCGAAAAGAATGAACCAATCAGAATCCTTCCTTTCCTTCCATTTCATGAAAAAGTGGAACTTTAATTGGTTGATTCCCTTATGCACTATGCATTATGCAAAAATTATGCTGCCGTCATACAAGTAGTACGATACGAATTTTAAGTTTGTTTTACTATGTTCAAGAGAGCGTCATACATATGACGCATGGAACTAATAATTTCTACGTTAGAGAATTCACTCTTGATCACATCTATTCATGAATAATTAATTCTGAATACAATAAATCTTAATGAGAATAACGAATATGATGGTAAACGTGTATCTCTCTTGGACGCAGTCAACCTTCATCTAAATAAATGTAATTTATCAAATTGATTAAATTTCGCCGTCCCTTGTTTACGTTATGAATAACAATTGAACGCTTACCATTTACTTCATTGTCGCATTTCAGAAACATAATTCATAACGCTTGTAACACGCGTATCTTGGGGAATTTGCTTCGATAATATTCAAGGAGATATGTTTAGGTGACAAAAGGCGAAACGTACCGTTGTTAAGTCTACACGTATCATTTATTATTCTCTCTTTACAACAGCGATGATCATCGATCGCCATCAATCCCGATGATCTACCTCTCGTTCCTTTCTTCTCGCTTTTAAAACTTCCCTTTTGTACGTGGGTCTCCGCATGCGCGTCACTCGAGTTCGATGACGATGAAATAGATGAAGTATGAAAATGAAAAAGTGAAGAAGTTTATGGATCAGTCTCTTTACACAAGCTGAGTAATGAACACGGAGAGCACGATTCCCCAGACGAGTGTCGTCGTGCCGTGTGATAAAAATCGCGAATTCCGCGATCCTGGCGCGGCAACGACGAGCGGCGCGTATAAACTGTCGACGACGACAGCTCGAGAAAGAAAAGATAAGACAGAATTGTAGCTCGTTAAAATAATCTTAAGTAAAACTATTTATATGCATGTACGGGTGCGTCCCCCGAAATCGTCGCCGTTCCGCTTGCATCTAACGGATTCTCTTTACCAATTTAGAAGCGAAATTGTGACCTTCTCGAGTAAAAGTAACGACAAATAAATTAAACGTTGTAGTGAAAATTATTTTTACTTTATAAAACGCAAACAAAATTGGATCTCTGCGGAAAATCGCGAGAAAGATCGCAACTTCCACATACAAAACTTTAGAAACAGCGTTTCCCTAAATTGTACGAGAGAATCCCACAAATCGGTCGAACGACGATAACTTCGGAGCATTCTGTATACATATCCATACATACTACAAACATAAAAATGCAATGGCCGAATCCCTCTCAGTTTCCTCCGACCTTCTTTTGTCGCAACGTCCTGCTGAATTGATAATAGAATCGCGACTCGTAAAAACGCCGTACGTGCTTTGTACATCATTGCGAGGAAGAATTCTACGGCAAATATTTTTGCTCCGACTGAAATATCAATGAATGATTGACTTGTATTCTCGTACGAAAACGAATTTCACGAACAGTCTGGCAGTTTATATCAAGGAAACTCATTTCCGAATGGGCTGAGCGATGGTAGTATGTACAATGCGGAGAATGATGGTAATTTTTTTTCAGTCACGCCAGAACTCATCGATCAATGGTCTAGTTTCCACTGAAGTCCTTAATTCGATATAGTACGCCGTTTCCATTGGAAATAGAGACCTTGTGGATCGAAGCGAGAGTGAAATAAGCGCAATCTAACGCATTCCCGGGAAAAATGTTATATACATATATGGACATATTTTATATATAATTATACATAAAATATATCAATTTTATGTATAAATCTATATAATATATTCATACATATAGAATTATATATGAAACATTTTTTTCTCCAGGTTTTTATCGACTTAAATTTTGGTTTTACACCGCATTAAGTGTAAATTATTAATGCTTCGGTGGAAACTAGACTAATGACACATCGATCAGCTCCTGTCCCGAGGATTCTGAGAACCCTTGAACAATTCGGAGGCTACAGGAGGGATATCGACCAGGACAACGATCGCAATATTCGTACGCAGCGCAGGCGGTGTATATACAGAGTCTATTGCTGAATTAACAATAAAAATGGAAATATACGCAGAAACGTAAATTCGGAGATCTGCGGAGATAAGTGGTTCTATCACACATCACAATCTTTGCGAAACGGCCGAAACGTCTCCCCGATCTCGCGGGTTGTGAATCACGAGGCCTGTTCCTTTTGGCTGAACTTTTGCACCAGTTCATCTTTCTTCGTTTTCTCTCCAGGAGAAACAAAGAGGAAGAAAGATGAACTAGTGCAAAAATTCAGCCAAAAAGAATAGGCCTATGGAGACGTGCGCGTGAAAAAGAAACAGGAATTAAAAAAAAAAAGATAAAAAGAGCCGAGGTATCGCAAACGATGACATTCTCGCAGAGTTTCCCAATCAAATGCCGGAGAATCGGGACAGACGTATTTATCTCGCTTTGTTTCCACGTCGCGTCGTCTTGCCTCTACGATGACAAATTATTAATTTCGAAATATCATTCAACGCGCGCGCTCTCTTCCTTTCATTCTTCTTGTCCTAACTTTCGGAGAGTTTATCGTGCACGTACATAAAAGTATATATACACACGCACACATACACACAGATACACACACACATACACACGAGGCAAATCAAGCGTATTCGCATTCGGAGCATACATACACACTCCATGCTCACGTTTTCGCGCATTTTACAGTCGCAGTCTCTCCGCATAAAAGATTACAGAATCGATCATCTCGGCTCGGCAATCCATTTCACCTCTCAGCAAGGCTTGAGGATCGATTGTGATATCTTTAATTTTACAAAAGTAAGCAAAATCACTAGAATATACCTATATAATTTCAATGGCTGCGTTTAGCTGAGAAAATAGCTTTGCATTTGCTGTAAAATTCTTTAATATGATTGATTTATACGTCTAGATTCAATAAGAAACTAAAAGCAAAATCAATTGTATTAAGGAATTTTATAACGGGTGCACAAAAGCTGTTTTCTCTACTGAGCGCAGCCATTGGTTGACGCCTATTGAGAAAAAAAAATCGAAATATTTGCAAGCAAACATAACATTTTCTTCGACATTTATTGGTTGTAAAAAAATTTGACTGATGACAAAATATATATTTCTGTAAAATACGCGGGCAGTTTGATAAGTCAGTGACTTTAATATAATGGAGATTATATTGCAAAACAAGTCGAACTTTTGATTTAAAAAAAAGTTAAGAAAGAGATTAATGATCTCTATTTTTACCAAACAGCTCACGTATTTCATTAATTGTAAAAAAAAAAATAAAATAGATTTATTTTTTTTTTAAAGAACAGAATTTTATTTCGTTGTATTTAAATGAAGATATATTTCAGTGAAATAAACATTATATACGACGAAAGAAAAAATATTTTTAAATATGTTTTTCTTGGTGTAGTGAATTTTCTTACTTTTATAATTTTCATTGTTCAAAATTGACAATCGATCCCTTGCTTCTAAAATTTATTAACTAGCTGCAAAATCGCGTGTCAAGAAATCTTACTACCTAAAATAATCCCTATGAATTTGGACTGCGAGCGGCGAGTTCTCTCCTCTCTTCTTTTTCTTCATTTTTTTTTTTCTTCTTCGAACGATAAGGACTACCAACGTCGTTGACACGTGGACGTTGTCGATTGGATCTTTCGTTGTGAGAATTATGTCGAATCATGAAATCATGAACACCCCGCGGAAATTCTTACAGTATGATATTGTCGAAACTATTATTAATTTATCTATAAGGATAGAATTTATTACGAACACGTTGCTGGTACAAAAAAAACTTGTGACACGCGTTGTACATCACTTTTACATCGAACTAATAAATAATTAATCTTTTGGCCGTCAGAAACGATCGACACACTTTTCTTTTGCTTCCAATCGAGTACGCTACAGAACAAAAAACTGCCGATTCTATAAATACAATATTTTTGACAAATAAATGGGGCGCCTTTCGGCACACAACAAATCATGACGTATCCCGTATTCAGACAACCAGCACTCAAATTGGACTATCTTACAAAATATCGAAGAAAATTAATCAATTTCGCACATATACATCTTTCAAGCACCGCAAATTAACATTATGTCCTTAAAATAACTGTTTTTGCATTGTGATTGCAAAATCACAACTACAATCGACAACTTGAGATGATCTTATCCTTTTTTGATTTAGTCAATATTACGACGAAATAATTCACAACGTATAATATGTTCCAAACGTAGCCAAAATTTTTTTACAACCGATCCTGTTGAATAGTCCGATCGATCGGAGAACGTTTCACTCAACAACGTAAAATACTCTAAATTTACAACTAACAGCTCGCTAATTTAATGCATTGACTAAAGCGCTTTTTTTTCCAATGATTTTTATTTCGGCGAGAGACCGAGGACCAAATCGGGATTGATTATCACACGAATCTCCGAATTGTATGAATAAAGTAACTCCAAGAATACTCGATTAAAGTTCTCCTTAGAGTTCCTTAAGTAAGAATTTGGAAATCACATGGAAAGAATGATTTTATTAAAGTATCTAAAAGGTAAATCTGAAAATAACTTTGTTGAGCTATTAAAATAATTATGTGAGAAACTTAAATATGATGAGTAATGCTGCAAAGTTTTGACATTCTAGTAATCGTTTTGAGCGGTAATAATTATTTGTACAATCCAACAAAATTATTTTCAAATCTGTATTTACTTAAATTTTTAGATACTTCAGCAAAATCGTTCTTTCCGCATATAATTATTTAACGGGAGTAGTCATCCGAGTTTTTTTTTACGTAAACTTGGAGTTTTTTTTACTAAACATACATATTAAACACGTTATAAATAACTTATTATGATAATATTAAAAAAAAATAAAGATGTTAATTGATAAAACACTATTTTTAATACAAATTTTCGATGAAATTGCATATTTAAAGATAAGAATACTTATTAAAAAAAGAAAGAAAATATGATAAACAATTTTACAACAATTTACATTTTCTCGCCGTTAGGGTATAAAAACAGATGACTATTCCCGAGTTAAAAAATGAATTTAATTCAATAATGCATATACATAAATATTATTTTTACCATAATGATTAAATCAATAAAGTAAACAATAAAATATAAATTCCTTCGTTAGCCTGAAATACATGACGGGTCAATAAAAAATTGTCTAATCGATGTCCAAGCTCTTACTTAAAGAATCTTGATTCCCCTTGCAGTCGAGGACACACCGCGAATGCTGAGATATAGTAATTTCTGTCTCGCGATTGAAATCTCATAACGAAGAACACTAGAACACGCCGCCGAGAGCGGCAACGGTGGGATCCGCTCTGGAAGTAACACGCCGAGCTTGGCTCAAACTCATTATCGCACGTTCTGTAATCATCATATACAAACGGTAATATAACGTATTAACTATATGCGCTACACTGGGTGTGTATGTGTAAAGATATTTATATGTTAAAAAATGGGGAGAAGAGGATGTAGGAGTCATATAATATGTACACACACGATACTGGCAGTATAGCTTTCGCCATATGAATCTTCATCGTCGCGCGGCGAACATTCCGCTTCGATTAGACGTGCCGCCGATTCATGCATGGCCAAACGTGAACTTCGTCTCGCGACAGCAATAATTAACTAGACAACATCTTCCTCGGTTCTACGAGACGAACGGACCGCATTTCACTGCAGCGATTAAAATCATCGCGAGCAAGCATGAACTTATACGCGGCGTTAATTTTAATTCTTACCCTACAAGAGTACAATTTGGTGCCTCATTCATACAAACGGGGGCACTAGAATTCGTTCGTTTTTTTTTCATCTATTCAGAATAATTTAAAAAATCTCTAAAAATTCCTTCACCAACATACCTTTAACTTTCTGGAATAAATATTGGAATTTTATTTTTAAAAAATGATAAAATGTAATATAATTTATAATTACTCAAAAACTCAAAGAAACTTGCACGAACAGGAATCGCTCAGGTCACTAATGACCCGTCTTGTAGGATAAGGATTAATGGCTCTCTTTTCCGATTTCTGCGCTCGATAGAAATCTGAACGACTCGGGTCTCGAAGATCGCGAAAATCGTTTGCCCTAGACACATAGAAATCATATGTAAACGTCTCATACAAAAACTCTGTGAAGTCGCGAAGATGACGCTTCTCGATGTTGGGACGCATGGTCGATCGCCTTAAATCATTAATAACGCACCACCGATGCGATGCAGTGTCCTTTATTTATCCTACTTAAACATACGGTAATAAAAGGAAAGAAACGGCAACGGATCGTCAACGGAATTGTCTCGCATCACTTTAGTATCGTTTAAACCAGGAGATGGGCAGGGGAGAATTTAAGGCCGGTATTCATAGTCGATTCTTATATTTGAGATTGTCTTAAGTACAGTCTTAAGATGTCATAAGCCAATCAGAGACATGTATTACCATCTCTATACATTACTTAAGATGGTCTTAAAACAAGAACGGACTTATGAATACCGCCCTAAAACTCACACAATGCTGCTCTCGCGCATTTTAGAAACATAAACATTTTCATAAACATCACGATACATAATTATATTGTTTGGGAATACTTTTTCGAGAACAAATCTAGAAGCACAAAACAAGATTAAATAAAAATTATTTAGCGAATCTGGTGAAAAAAATGCCCCTAGTTTTTATTTTCCACTGTAATACTCTGTTGAATCTGACTTGATAAATTAATAAGCATCAATTTTTTCATACAAATTAATAAATATCAGTTCTTTCAATTGATATAGTCATAACTACTTGGTAATAACAGCACTATTAGTTTTTTCTGCGAAAAAACTTGGGCAATTTATATCTAGCCATTTCATCATTATCGATTCAAAGAAATATATTGATAATTTAAATCTTGATTATACAGGTAGATATTCAGGTAGATATAATTAGTTACCATATAACGGCACTTCGTACTTGTAAAGAAAACAAAATATCAATAAATCATGTCAAGGTCAGAGAGCGTACGTTTTTACAATCTTATGGTTTACAATTTGTTTTAACGCAAGCATTAAATACTCTGGACAATCTACGTTTGTGTCTCTTTTAATGTTTTATGTCCTAGATTTGGCCTTTATGTAATCGTGCAATTAGAAATTACGTATAGAAAAATGTATCAAACACTTCTTCAATTTCTCATACACAATTTGAATTTTAAATCATTTGAGTTTTTGCTTCCCGTACGCCATCTCTTACATCAAATGCGAGAGACGCTAAAATTCACAATTTGTTTTACTTTCATAAGACTTGGATGCATGTAGATATGAAATGGTTTGGTTGAAATTTCGTCGCGAGTTAGCGATACGTCTCCGCAAAGTTCACGCATGAAATAACGCGCGATGCTAAATATAAATCGCAATTCCATTTAATTAAACGCCATTATACATATATAGCGCAACACGATGTCATTTATTAAATATAACTTAGAAATTTGGCAGTGTTCATTTCTTGTCTTCGTACAATATTACCTACGTATCATTCTAGAGGAGATGATATCAATAGAGTGTGCTGTGGTATGAATCGAAAAAGACGTTCCTGAAGTTGTTGTAACAACATAAAAAATTGTATAATTTACGCGATTATGTATATATAAAATAATTATGGTCATATATAAAATATATAATATATAATGATATATGTTATTTTATATTATATATATATATATATATACATATAATTGATTTTTTTAATATTATATATACACATATATATAATATTTGAAATTTTTTAAATAATATCGTTAAACAATATATTTAAAAAAATGTGAGAAATATATATATATAAAATGTGATTCCAGATGTGAGCCAAAATTTATGAAAGAAATCTATATTATTGTATACTTTTATGAAAATTATTTATCTAAAGTTGACGAAAGGAAGATTCGAAGATTTTGACACATCGTTTGACTTATAAAATCTTACTACATAAAAAGGCAATTCGTAATCTCTCATTTCATACCACAGTGGCCTCAGATTGCTTGAGCCTCTTTCAAGAAAACAAAATGCAAAAGTGCCGTTGCATTGCATTTAAAAAGTTTAAATAAATAGCGTCGATGAATACTTATGTTTTATAATGTTGATTCGAGCATGAGTTTTCTTTTTTATGAATTCGTCATTTTAATTTATTGAGAAATTCGAAATAAAATTATCTAGAATAATATCGATCTCAGTAACTTTAAGCAAAATTTGATAAGAATTATATTAAATGTAAATGCGCTTCTAAAATATTATTACGAATCATATGTAAGAGACTATGTTCATATCTAAAATTTCTGTTTCCGATAAAATTTTCGTTTAATAAAAAAAAGAAAATAAATATGAATTTACATATTATGTTAATTTTCTATTAGCAATGCGTCACGAATAAAAATATGTTTTTGGAAAATATAAAATAAAGTTCCATTATAAGAGTGAATTTTTATAATTCATTGTAGACCGAAAATGAAGTACTTAGAGTTCGCATTTCTAATAAGCTCTTTTGATTTGAGACTTTAATAATGGCTACTACTGCAGTGTCTATACGTTACATCGCTTATAATTGCTTATATTTTCTGATTAGTAAGTTGACCATAGATTCTGTGCAGTTTGAGGTACAAAATGCGTCTTACATAATAATCCCAGTAGGATCCGGAGTTGTATAAAATAATTTGTATCAAAAATTATTGTAAGATAATTTGTGACACTGTTACATTTACTGACTACTATATCTAACTGTGTTACATTGATAGTTTAAATACCAATATACTTATGTACAATCATAATTTAGCTTTTTAGTTGTTTAATACATAAAGATCGTTTTTTTACAGTGCATAACTACACAATAATGAGCTCACGTATTGTGTGCTTGTTAACACAGTTTTGAGTAGTTCATATTTACGGTATTACTTTTGCACAGATAACTTGGCCAATTACTTACGTATTCAGTGTGCCGTTCGTTTAATTTCAAATGGTATGAAACAGATGTGCCATTTCCTCTTAATCTTGTATAATAATGAGCAATGCTAAATCTGTATCTTCATCGTCTCAAGTACACTGATTGATAAATCTGATTCACAAAAATATTATGAAAAATATTATGACTGCGTTCCTTTCATGCATTCAATATCATATACATAAAAATGAATTTATAAATGTAAAAATTAAGATAAATTTCTATTTGTTCATTAAGAGAAATTTTGATTTGCATCGTATTGTCATGTACAGAAAGGGTAAGTAAAATGTAACTCAAGACAATGAAATTACAGAAAGCGACGATTATCTCTACAAGTGTATTGAAAAATAACCTTTGCGCAGGATGTGTGCTTTATTTTATTCTTTACTACTAACCACTAACACTTGCTAGTACGTTAGTATAAGAATATCTAGTTCAATTCACTTTTTTGTCAAATGTCTAGTTCAATTCATTTTTTGTTGTTATTCGCAGCTTAGCAGTGATATTTAGAGAAGACGATTGGCCAATCTTTCTGTAACGAATGTAAATCGTACGGAATTTTTTTCTCGCATGATTTACATCATACTTCGATACTTCCGCAAGTCTACTATGCTACACTATTTACAGTTGATAAGCAATACATCCGATTGTTCTTGCAAACGTTGTTTTTCAAACAAGTATATTTCGGTGTGTATATTCGTTTAATTATATATAATAGATGTATGTATGAACGATGAGGTGTACGCGTCGATAATTAATATGGAGCGTATACTTTTTTATGGTTAAAAATATAAATAAACGTAAAAAAATCGTCTTTTTAATATAATTTGACACACTATTCGATAAAGCAATTTTATTTTAAATTCTGCAATGAATTCATCGTCTAACAATAATATTTATTGTGCGTAACAAAAATCTCTCGCACAAGATTCAGATTAATAATTTAATAAAATGAGAAACGTACTACGTTTACAAGAACATTCACATATTCTACGCTGATAAATACATATATTTTAATGAAATGTACGTAACAAGTGGCAGTGCATGTAACGCAAAACAATCGATCACAATCATTTTGCCGTAAAAGCAAATCGAGAGAATTGATTATAAAATGCCGAGGAAGTGATCGCCATCTTACGCTTGATTTCAACTGAAAAGTTGTATACGATTGCGTAATATATTCGTAGTAAGCGGATTATTTACCGTTAAGTATTGAGTCCCTCCCATTCGATGAGGTATTGTGTCTGACCGTTTGGCCCTATCCTCTTCGCTTTGATGACAAACTTTTCACCAGCAGCTATTCTATTAGCTGCACCGAAGTAAATATTCACCGATGATTTCAGATCGTCCAGAGATATGTCAGGTGCACTTTGCTTCACAGGCGAACACTTTGGAGATGAAGATATACTGCTCTTTCTTTGTGGTTGCGGATCGGGGGGAGGTAATTTATCATTACTTTGCCGTTGTCTCAACCTTCTACCATTTAAGGCATAATCCACACAATTCCCAATTTGACTATTTGCACTGCTCGAGGCACCATTAAATGAACTTCTTAAATTCCTGGCAAATTCACTTTTAATTTCATTATTACGAGCCGGTGTAATAGTTGCCGTTTTGCTAGCGGTCTGCTGAAATTGTTGCTGGACCTGCTGTTGAACAGGTGGTCGTCCTCGTCGATGTTGCCTTCTACGTTTTACTTGCCCGTTTCTATCAATGATAATGTCTTTTTCCGATAGCTGCCTCTTGGCTGGACGTACCACTGGCGGTTGCGAGATCACAGGTGTCAGTGGCAGAGGCAAGGTGATGGGACACTGATTGTAAGGTAACGGTGTACTCGAGTTTGCTTGATTAATGCTACAAGGCGTGCCCACTAAATCGCTGAATGGATTATTCTTTCCTTCAAAATCTTTGGGTAGTGGAATAAAAGAATCAAGAGTTCCTCTTGAACTGGTCTCATCTCCACTTGTGTCTGCAGGCGTCGAAGGTGGCAGAGGATGCATTAGATCCACAGAACTAGGCACGGATAGTTCGGATATACCTGATGTTGTAGCTGGTGGCGTTGGTGGTCCAGAAACAGAAGTTGGAGGTGTTGGCGGTAAATCGGATGCTTCTGAGCTCTGTGGTTTGCTCTGTATTAACAGAAACGAAAATGACATTATTTATCATTCTTGTATGCAAGAAGATATTTCGCTTAGTAAAAAATATAATGCAATAGTCAATCTTTTATTTTTCCTGAAGACAGATAATAAAGTTAAATGACTATTATATCACTTTATCATGCTTTTATATACATGAATATGCAATAATCTTACCTTCCTTTCCTTTACTTTGGCAATGGCGTTCTTCAATAATATTCTTGCTTTTCTGTATCTTGCTTCTCTGTCTTCCAATGATGTTTCCTTACTACTACCTTCACTTACTTTCTCTCTTTTCTTCTTACGTAACATTCTTCGTGAACTGCTTAATGCTAATAGACGACGAAGTCTTTTTTGTACACTCAACTTAGGAAATGGGAATGACTTTTTTACAAAACCGCCGCCTATGTTGCAATATCTATAAAAATAATTTAAATTATCTAATAGAAGATTTTAAGATGTATTAAAATAATGTTTTATTTCATGATATTTTGAATATATGTATGTTGTATGAATTGTAAGTGTAATACGAGTAGAGATATCAAGAAAAGACATTAAAATTGTAATGTGAAATCGAATAGTCATTTTATTTACACTGAAATATTTAAACTTCTATACGCTTTGACTACAATTACTATAAAAATAAAGTTTTGTATTCTGTCATCTAGCCTCTAGATATTTTGCTGTCTTTCGCCTTTCATATGTTTTACACGCACTCACTCCACTCGTATAAATTTCTACAATACAATATATATGCAGGGGATCGTATCAATCGTTACGATTTTTGAGATACTTTCGATGAAATATTGACAAAATGTTTTGAGTAAAAGTTTATTGATTTCCAATGAAGAATTAACTGTATAAGAAAATTTTCAAAATTGTTCATATAAAAAGAAATTAAAATTCAACTATATTTCTTTAAATAGAGAATCATATATTTGTTCTTTTATATTATTATAGTACACAAAAAAATGATACATTACTATGAATCTTCTTAATCATTGGATTTTTCATGATTAGTTTAATTATAATACTTAAAACATAACTCATGATATGTTGCTGATCTATCGTTGATACATAAAGCAGTGAGACCCAAAAGTGAACAAACATGACCATATTAAGAAAAATAGATAGAAATAATATTATCTATATATTGAGTCTTTCATCTAGAAATTTACCGTGTAAAGAATGCACAATATTGTAAAAAGTTTTCACAGAAGGAACTTTATCCGTATTGTATTGTTCATTATAAATAGCGACAGTTTCACATGTATTTTTTTGCATTCATCAAGTATTAGGTGTTAAACTTAATTCCTGTTGTTCTTCGTCTCAAAATTGATTTGTTTTGAAGGGAAGATGAATGAATACCTTAACCAAAGTGATTTCCTTCATTTTCTACTTTATTACTAATTAATAATACTTTATTAATAATACTTTGATTAAGGTATTTACCTTCGAAACAAATCAATTTTGGAGACGAAAAATGGCAGGAATTAAGTTTAACACCTAATACTAATAATATCATATCCATTTTTTCGGTATGAAAGTAGCGATTCATCCTCGAATATGTAACGTACAGCATTAAACACGGTAAACTGGTTCCGTAATTATAACTCATATCTCACCAACAGAATCTTGTATGTTTCTCTTTGACTTTGTATGTTCCTTAACATGGTTATGTTCGTTATGTTGGGTCTCATACACACACACTAATTTGGTATCGACGACAGAATCATGAGTTATATTTCAAATATTAACTAAAATTACCTTCAAATGGTTATATTTCAAATGTTAACTAAAATTATCTTCAAATCAAATAATCAAAATGATATTAAATCGTTGAATTCATATGTGTGTATTATAATATAAAAAGAAAAATATATAGTTCTGTCAAAAAAAACCTAAGTTGACTTTTAACTTTTTGTTAAAAAATTAACAATTTTCAAATTTTTCTTACGCAATTAATTCTTCATTAGGAACTTGTTTGAAATATTTTGTTATCAATACATCGAAAATATCTAAAAAAATCGAACGATACGAAAACCCTGTATATATATATTATAATGTATATAGGCTGATAATAGCTAATAATAGAAATAATTAAACTTATATTGTCTTAAAAAAAAAAGAACAGTTTAATGAAATAAAAGTAAATAAATATATGTGTAAAAATAGTATACCTGTTTCTTAAAGATTCTATTGATTGACTGGATTCTGTTAATGGAGGTGGACTTGGACATGAACTTTGCTCTGCTTCTGAATTTTGATAAATTGTACCTCGCATTGCTATAAGTGTAGGACTTACAGGTATTTCTACATCCTCTGCCACCCTTTGCTTTAACGCAATCAATTGTTTTGTAATTTCTGGCAAAATCACCGGACTGAAATAATAAGTTTCACGCATTCCATAAACGTTAATATATTTATGCTAAAAATAAATAATTGATTTTATATTGTATATAATTTATTGTATATTATACTAACTCTGTTGACGGAGGAAGGTATTGCAGTCTTTTATTACCAGCCCAACATCTACGTAATACAGAATCGTCTATTTCGCCAGATATTGGTAAACTGATAAATGGAGAAGGTGGTGGCAGTCTGACACGGAGGCCCCATATTGTAGTGCGCTTTTTTATTTCTTTACCACACTTAAACCTGTTTCTATTGGTTGTCAATGCTGTTAATATTGATTGCGTACGTACATCGAGACTGACATTTTTAATCTAAAAATATATACACAATATTATCATAAACATTATTAAATATTATAATTAAATATAAATTAGAATAATTTGTTTTATAAATGATATTCCAATGTTGAAGACTCCTACCCGTGTTGGAAGCTGTAAGGCCGACCAGTTGTCATTTGCATAAGGTATAATAACAGTGTCCAAGTCATAATACTTTTTAGCGTTATAAACAGTCAGATTGTACAACATCAGGTGCACCAGATCTACCCATTTCATTTCTAAACGCCGAATAAATTCTTTGCCATGATTGCACATTGAACAAACAAATACATAAAATCTGTAAAAATTATTAATAATTTAATTACATAAAATTGTATGAAGAGAATTTGTATGGGATAACATGTAAGAGCGCAGTTGATTTGTAGTCAATGAATTCTGAGTTCCCTCATATGTTATATATGTCTCAATTTTAAAAGGTTAATTAGAAAATTAAAGATTGAGAAGAAGTGTAAGATGATAGTGATTGAGATGACCCGTGCGTTTTAAAAACTCATACTTCAACAATAATAATAATAATCTATATATTCAAATTAAATTGAATCATTTTTATATTTGCTTACCTATCACCACTGTACAAAGGATGAGTTAAGCACCTGATGCACTTTTCATGAAACCATTGTCTACAACGACCACATTGTAACATCTGTGCATACCATTCACCATTAAGTCCACAGTAACAATAAATTTGTTCGGCGTTTACTCTGTGATGATTATCCCAATTTAGCATATCAGGCTGAAATTATATATTATAATGAAAATATCTTGTAAAATTTTTATTGTCATAGATTTTTAAAGCATATTCTGTTTTATATATAAAAATAATATAATTATATAAACTATTTCAGTAATAATATATATTTTATACTTAAATCTTACATCATATGGCAATTTTGTCATGTCATCTGGTGGTGGTTGAGGTTGGTCCCTACCGCTGCAAACTTTTCTAATGCTTGCTTTAACCATAGAATTTTTTGGCTCGCAAGATTCACGCGTACGCGGCTGACTGTCTATGCATCTTCTGCATATCCAGTGAATATCTCTACCTGACTCTGGTTTTGATATTTCAGGCTGCAAATGCATAATAATTATATTCTATATCTCTATCAGCTAATATAATTGAACTTATTTTTATAATTTCAGATATCAAGTAAGATTCCTAATATGTACCTGATGACACAATTGGTGATAGCCACGGCCACATTTGTCGCAAACGATAATGTCATTGTCAGTCTTAGGCTGAGATTGTTTACAAAGAACACACATAACATCCGAGTCTGGCATTGCCAATTTTGTCAGCTCTCTAAATAATGACCAGGAAGATGTAAGGTCCAGAAATTTGACAAGACATCTTTCCCTAACCATGTCCACCTACGTAGAAGTAAAGTTCAGTGTTGGTGAGTTGCAACATTATTAAATATTATTATTAAATACCACTAAAGAAAAATATAAGTTTGTTCGTACCTCGACAACTGTACCAAGGTAATATTTGCCATCTCTGTGTTGAAGAACGTCATCTCCATGACAGAAGCCAACCCGCTGTTCCTTTGTGGTACTATCGGGCGCTACCAGACTTTCTTCAGTTTCTGACATTTTCTATCCTGTTTCTAAATCATAAATAGTATAGCTGTAATAATCAAATATGATCAAGAATAACATTTACTAGAAACACTCAGTTCAAATGACTAAATATGTGGTATATAAATTCGCGTGAAAATTATTTAAGTATCTAAGATTCAGCTTCGATCGTTACAGACTGACTCTTATTTGTTGTGTATCTACTAGGGATTTGAGTCAAGCTAATAAAGAGACAGTATCTCTTATAAATAAATCTCTGTAAAAAATCTTGAACTTCTGTATATATAAATGGATTGTTAGTAAACATAAGAGAACACAATTTAAACTTATTACGACTTTGTATCTCTCACTTTCCAAATCTGTTTCATCAAGTTAACTATATCAATGCAATAGTATGAGAAATTTGTTACGATTTTCCTTTATATGCTGCGAAACAAAAAGGGGGGCCAAAACAAATATGTTCTTCGTTACTACAAGCTTCTAACCTCTCTAATTTATTGAAATAAAATCTCACTCTAAAGAGTGAAAATTGAGCCATTCTTTTTCAAGACTCTTTAAGAGATTTTACTCATCAGAGTGAAATTTGACTCTTCAAAATGAGATTTTACTCTTCCGAGTGAGATTCACACTAAAAGCTTTAGATCGTGTACATCTAACTAAAATCCTAAATACACGGTTGTTGCAACCGTTTGCAGATTATCGCGAATACTTGCGTAAATCTGTGGTATATAAAGTCCTCGAATATAATTAACAAAACGACACGCGATTCGACTCGGAACATCACCGACGACGCTCGAAGAAGCGTTCGAGCTAACCAACGAGCAGCGCGCGTCCCCGTTCAAAGATGCGAGGAAAATCCAGGTAAATCATTATTCGCCATCGCCACCTGCCACAACGGGTAACGTTACACAATTCGACGTACGGGAACGCGGTCGCGCGACCATATGATCGGCATCTCATTAAAAAAACAGTCCGGCGCACTCACTCTCGCTTGCCGAAGGAGAGAGCGCCGTGACGCTTCTCGAAGCCCGTTCACGCGATGCAACGTTTACGGATGCATTCAGCTAAAACCGCGTTCGGCGGGGGCTGTATTCTTTCGCTCTTACGGGAATCTCCGCGTTTCTTTACGCGAGCGATTCCCTGCGTCGGTCCGATCAATCCAACGGGGACGGTGCGAAGGACGGATAGAAACAGGGAGAAAGGAGGAGAAAGAGAGAAGAAAGGCAAGAAGGAGAAAGAAGGAAGAGTGGAAGAACCATCAACCCTCGGAGGCCGATCGGCCCTTGGCGACGGGAGACGGGTAGACGGGACCAGAGACGCGACGATGCTCGTCGCGCGCGTCCTGGACGCCGCGGCGTCGTAAATAAACCCGCGTCCGACCCGGCGCCGCGCGGCGCGGCTCCAAGCTCGGATCGGGTCGAGTATAGCTGACTAGCTGCACGGATGGGATCCAGTCCGGTCTGATCGCGGTACCTGACGTCGTACCTCAGCGTCTCGGCCGTGGAATCACGCGCTGCTACATGCGGTCCTCATCCTTCGACTCCGGTCGGACTGGTCAGACATTCGACAATACACAAGCATGGGGGGGCCCCGCCACGGTCGGCTCGTTCCACGCTCGCTCGGGATCGCTCGCTCGCTCGCTCGCTCGGCGCACTCGCGGCGAACACGACGGCCGACGGCGGCAAAAGCCTGGCTCCGCTGCCTCCGTATCCCACTGCCGCGCCGATCACGACGATGCCCCGGGCACCCACGTAGGCCGGGCTGCACGATCACGACACGCCCTCAGTTATCGGCATTACCGCGGCGAGCTCGGCGCACGTTCATTGTGTCCCGTGGAAATTCGAACGAGCACCGTCCGCCATGTTCGGGGAAACACTTGCTGGGGCTACTACGCGAATCAGACGCGCCACCGTGAGACGACACTGCGAAACGCGTAGGGACGTAACGATGTTACGGCGATGCCCTTCGGGAAAGTGGAAACACCTGCCGATCAAACGGCTAAAACCGCTAAAACGGCTTCTTCATTGCTTTATCCTATCCAACTGTCACATTTTCTTCATGTTATTGAACATTTTTTTCTTACAATTTTTATATAAATTTCAAATTTTTTCAGAATTTCGAAATAATTTAATTTTTATCATTTTTTAGAAACACCGAGAAAGTTTACATCTTTTTTTAGAATTTCTGAGATTGCTAAAATTTTTCATTCTATAATTTCTGACGAAATTTTATAAAATTTACAAAAAATTAAGATATTTTTTCAGGAATTATAGAATGAAAAGTCGTGTACAATTCTTAAAATATTTCTTGGGATATTTCAGAATTCACATATGAAAAATTCGAAAAAAAGGTATAGACTTCCTTAATATTTCTAAAAAGTGTTCCAATTCGTGTAAAAATTCTGAAAAAAATTTTCACCAGATAAAATTCATTTCCTCATCCTTTTGTGATAGTGGTTAATACTATTTTTTAAATTCTAATTCTATTTGTTTATAATAATTACTAAAATTTTTAGGATTTTATTACACAATAATTAGAATATATATTATATAGTATATAATACATATATTGTATAATATGTTGTAAAAATTTATTTCTGTTTCAGAATATCAACGTATGCATCAGATCTCAAGATATTCATTTAAAAAATCCATTCTTATTTTAAGACTGTCTTAAGAAAGTATAAATGGCTTAATACAGCTCTCTGATTAATTCATAAGACACATGTACTTGAAGTCTTAATTTAAGAATCAACTATAAATATCGGCCTCAATTTTTTATATTTTAAGCACTCGATATGTCAAAACTACCATATCGATCGAAATATATTGAAGGTTTTTTATAATATAAGCTGTTAGAAATAAATCAGAAGTCAGAAGCTAGAAATTGACAAATTATAGTCAATTATTCTTTTCATATTCGACTGTGATTGGTTAATTTTTAGCTTTTGATTTCTGATTTATTATTAACTTATTATATAGAAAGTCTTTTACATTTAAAGGCTGCAAAAGTCTGCTCCGGCTTATGTCTTTTTACATATTTTTAAAAAATATGTTTGAAATTATAACTATTTGAGACGACAATTAAGATAAGAGTAACTTCAAAAATTTATTTATATAATATATGCTTGTTAATAGTAATACATATTTTTTTAAAAGAATAATATTAATCGGTCTTCTTTAATTAAAGGATTAGTTTTATAAGCGATATATACGACTACTACAATGATGTAAAATTTATTGCAATAACAATTATTGTTTTATAAAGTACTTTTTCAAGCTGATGCTTGCCGCTCATTTTTAGCGTCAAAATAGATCACGCGATAAAAATTGACGAATATCAAGCGTCAATTTTTATCACATGACCTATTTTACCGCTAAAAATGAACGTCGAGGATCAGCATGAAAAAGCACCTTCATGTTAGAAACGACATTTAACTTGGAACATGGCCCTCGATTCAAAATGGCCGGCGGTGATCATCATTTGGGCCTCCTTTTGCCGTACATAAACAATCGATATTTCGGTCGTTCAAGCATTCGGAATAGCGTGACAAATACGAACAATCGAAATTATTATTTAAGAAATGATTGTTCCCACCGCGATTGAGTCGTCCACGCGTTGCGTGAACATCTCAAACGTTCAAGCAGTACATACATCTTTCATAACAATGCACTGCTCTTATCCATATCACAGAGTTGCAAAATTGCTCGCTGCAGTTTTCTTCAGCAGCCTTTCGTTCACTTGTCGATGGCCGATTTAGCAGCTACAAACGTCGATTGTGTCGGCTAGAAAAGCTTTAAACCACATCTACGTGTTTCATTTACATACATTTTTCATCTAACAGCTAAATTTGTCGAAAAGAAATAATAGCAGTGTTTACTGTGAATTTAAATTAAATAAAAAATTTTAATAAATTTTCTGCTGACAGAACGTCAATAGAAATATAAATTTGCCAATAAAACGTGATGGCAGATTGATTGTAAAAATTGGATACAATCTAGCTGCCGTTCCATTTAAAAATAAATAACATTTTATAATTACGAAATAATAGATTACACTCAGTTCCTACTGACAGTCAGCTGTCAATTATATCAAGAACTGTTGAATATATTGGAAGCTGTTAAATATATCGAGAGTTGCTGATAAAATACTTAGGTGGAATTATTCCAACTTTTGATAAATCTTTATTTGCTTTCATTTTCTCTCTCTTTCATTCTCTTTTTTATCCATTAAATAATTTATCACATGATTTATTCGAAGTTGGAACAGGCCTTTAATACAGACACATTTGCCGATACATTGCAATGTTCTACTAATCTGCATACTTGTTAGATTATGTCGATAGATTTTACTGACTTAACGTATATGCTTAATGCCAATGCAATTGATTGCAATTCGTTATTATTCTAGTTGAATCTGCTGGCAAACTGTCAAATTTAACAGTCTCGATGGTAGGTAATACCATCACGAACGTGAACATCAAATAGAAAACAAAGTTAGCAGTCTGAGTTCTGATTCCACTATATGTAAGATTAATTTAATCTTGGTTCAATTTACTCCTTATCTTTTCCTATTTCTAAGAAAAACAGAAAAAGAGTAAATTAAACCCAGATTAAATTAATTTTACCTTGTTCGTGATTTACCTGCCATTACCGTTAAAGAAACCTCGATGTTGTAAGATTTCTTTTATGAAAATTTATATCATAAAATAGAATTCTTCGAGTAACATTATACTTCTTTTGTCTTCTGATTACATATCCTTCATCTTATCTTATTGTTATAGTTGACTTGCGAATCGATTAACGATTGAATATCAAACGTATTTCAAAATTGGCTATTGAATTTCTCTCTCTCTACAAGGTGCAAGAATCTCTTTAATAAAATGATAACTATTTTATACTCACGTGTTGACGAACGTTGCAGTCTACGAAGTTGCGATATATAAAATTTTATTTTGAACTTTGACGTATTCAGTTTTCAACATTTTTCCACTTTAATTACATAAAATAGAAGCTATTATATTTTGTTTATATCTTTGACAAATAAAGATGTTGATTCATCAATAATAACAAAATGCTTCGAAATTGGAAATGGCAAAATTGTATAATTCTTTCAGTTTCTCAACAAGCTTCCAGAATATTACGTTAACGTTTTAAAAATAAAGATTCATCTTTGTTTTGAGGGGAAGGGGATTTTTCTAATAAAAAATAAGGAGCTCCTCTAATATTCATTAACGAAATTATTGACACATCTACTTCCGATTTTAAACAAATCGATTACATCAATTGTAATAAAAAATGATATAAAAATAAATACACAATTTATTTCCTTTGTAACTCTACAAAGAAACAAGATTACATACACAATTATATATACCTATAATTTTTTCAAAGAAATGTACGGAGAGACCATAAATATATATAAAAATTTGAAGAACGTTCGAAACGTGTGTTCCTAAGTGTTATACAATAAATATGTATTTATGATAACTGATTCAAATAAAATTAAAAACATGAAGAGACTTGATTTATAAAATTTTATTTGAATAAATAAATATATAGTTAAAGTATGGAAAATTGAAAGTTTAAAAGGAAAGTGAATTTTAAGTAGAAGATATTAATTCTTAATCAATGGAGTGGTTACTGCGCGAATTTTGACAAAAGCAAAATTTCATAAAATGAGGCCTCGATAAATGTACGTAAAAAGGCTCATCGTGAATCTTTGATCGGACGACGCAGTAAATAAGTGTATCAAAGTTTTAATAAAATTTTGCCTGTATTACATATATATGGTCGTCTTAATGAGAATTCTTCACGATATCATTTTCTACTATTGCAATAGGCAGCAAAGACACCCTAGGGCTATTGCTCTTGACATACACATAAATTATAGACGAAGTCTGTAATTAATAGCGAATTCGGTCACTTGCATTACACTAGATTAGTGCACACTAAAAGCTGCTATATCTATGTACATGCGGTGAAGTTAAATGTTAAAAGCATATGAATATTTTAAACGATTAAATGGCCCATAATAACATTATCACATTAAATGGCCAATAATGACATTGTCACATTATTTAATAGAGCATATATGTATTATTTCATTGTTAAAGTTGATTATATCGTGCCACTGCATTTAGATACCTTATATAAAACAGCCTTTAATGTGCACTGATTAGAGTAGTGTGAGTGACCGAATTCACTATAAATAAAATTTACATTCTATATAAAATGCATGACACATTCTTTCACTAATAAAGTAAAAGTTTGTAAAATAATATTAAATTATGTGTGTGTGTGTGTGTGTGTGTGTGTGTGTGTGATATCAAATATATAAATAATAAATTATCTCTTCGTGTGTTCTTAACATCTTGCTTTCACTATTCGTTTTAATGTTTCACGCAGAGAAACGTATAATATATTAAATACAATATATTAAATATATACATTAACATGAATGTATAATATATATTTAAAAAATTTTAAATACAATTAAATATATAATACATTAAAAATTCAAAGCAATTCGCGCGTTAAAAGAGAAGAAATTTTTAATAACTCTGAAAGAGTTGATAGTTAAATATGGTATATCCAAAATTAATTTTTTAAAAAGCTATGACGGTGCTATTAGCAAAACATGTATCGCATAGTGAAATTTCAACGAAGAAATGTATGAATGCAATATTGTGCGTTAAGCGTTATAAATAATGTAATACATATTCGATATAAGTAAATATGGAAATGTCGATTTTATCGTAGAATTTCCTCGATAAATGTCTCTTGTCCTGCGTAATCTGTAATTTAGAGAATTCCTACGATCGTCAGCTCGGCTGAAGGTTAATACGCAGTTGACCATAAGAAAGTTCAACGATCTTATTATTTTCACAACCGTGTGAAAGCGACACGGTATGTTTGTATCCGTATATAAAAGTTATACAATTATTAACAGTCAACATTCGTCATACAATTCAATGCATCACAGGAAAGTCTATATCGAGAAACATATTTCTTCAAATATTCTTTTATACGCATAACAACTGTGTTATTGATATAATTTATGAAAACACGGGCGTGTATTCAAATCATATATATATATATATATATATTTATTTCCATTATTGTTTTGATTTCCATTGAATTTATTATTAATTTTCGGCAGAAATGGTCAAAATTCGAATGCGCACTTTTTCCATCCGTATTTGTTTCGATTTAATTTTATAAATAATTTAAATGCTACATGCATGCAATTTGGTTTGAAAAATTCTACAAAATTGAAAATACATTTTAATTTATCTGTGCATTATAAAAATTGCAACGTTTTCAAGGATTGACCATTTAAATATATTCAAACAAACACAGATTGCTATTTAATTGCTACTTCTGCAAATAATTTTCATATCATTGGTTCAAGATTATTAATAAAAAAAATTATTTTAATTTTACAAAAGACAAGATTTTTTATTTAACATAAAAAATATTTTGATAAGTTGCATGTACACAATCCTTTAAATGCCACAAAATAACGTATATCATTCCGGAATCATTATCTCTGATAAATAAGCATTTACGTAAGATACAATAAATAAAGAATGAAATATTTCTTTTAGGCATTCTGTGTAAGAGCATTATTTGAAAACGTACATGTTCATATACATATATTCGTGCGTATAGATATTCAGACTTACGACAAATAAAGAAATAACATTTCAAAAAAATAACAAAGAGATAATTATTTACAATGACTGTCCCTTTGAATACCAGTGATCAAAAATCAAAAAGTTATTTAATTTGGTCATTAACGTTTATCGACAAAGAGATCGATGTGTATTTCTGAATCACGCTTATTTATAGATGGCGTAGATATAAACATTATAAACAGTCTAAAGACAGATATTATGATTTATCTCACAAAAAAAAGTTTGATTTACACGTATAAGAAAGAAAACATTTCCAAATTGTGACATCTTGTAAATCTGATCTAAAATACTCTCAATCACTTTAAATATCTCTACGTCGGCTGTTTACTCTTAAATCGATGACACAAAAGTGCCATACAATTAAATCTTTTTCTCTTCGACGCTATCCATTCGACAGTTTGGTAACTTCAATACCTAACAATTTCATACGTATAATACAAACAATACTTTCTTTCCCAATGTAAAACTATTCTTTAGAACATCTTCTTCTTGACCGCTGTGTAGCGTTCCATGTACACGTCGTAACCGTCCAGCTCCGCGAACTGCTTCATCTCAAAGAGATTTCCTTCGAGCGCCAACACCGAGACCTTAGAATCCTTGAGGAGTCTGATGGGCACCGAGCTCAGCTGTAGGCAGTTCTCCTCCAATCTCAACGTTTTCAATCGCGGACAATCCGCCAGCTTCTCGGAGATGGTGGCGATTTGATTCTGATTAAGATTAAGCTCGATCACGTGGAGGCCGGCGGCGGCGTCCGGCACTATCGTAAGCCGATTCTTGGACAGATCCAGGACGTCCAGGTGCCTGAGGCCGCAGAACATCAGCGGGAAGTCGGAGATCTGATTGTCGGACAAATTGACCTGCTTCAAGTGGCTCAGATTCCCCAGCGACGACGGGATCGATCTGATCTGATTCGCGGCGCAGTTTAGGCCCTCGAGTTTCTCAAGCGCGCCCAGCGTGCCGGGCAGAGCGGTTAATCGGTTATGGCTGAAGTTCAGCTGCTTCAGCAGCGTGAAGTCGCCGATCTCGTTCGGCAGTGTCGTGAAATTGTTCTCGGACAGGTCCAGGGTGCGCAGCGTCGGCGCCAGGTCGTGGAGTTTCCGCGAGAACTTGTCCAGCTTGCACTGCGACAACTTCAGGGTGGCGGTCTTCTCCGCGGTCTCGTAGTGCCTCTTCAAGGCGGAGTTGCCCATGTTGTCTCAGTGTCTCGATATCCTTGCGAGTAACAATCGCGCGCGGGCCGTTTCCCTGTCAACGTTGTCAAGGAATTAATTGATCGTACCGATCTATCATAACAGATACTCGCGTAAAGTAACCACGGTAGCTTAGCGCCGAGACCCTACCAGTGTCTCCAGATCAAGTGTTGCTTTCGAAGCAGAATTTTATTGCAAGATCGTAGTGTATTTTTTGTCTCCCGGACGATCTTTTATATTAAATTTTAAATTTGAGTAATTATGCTTGGATTGTTTCGCAAAGTACATACGATCAAGTTCTTATTTCGTTTGTTTTTTTTATGCCGTTCGTATTGCGCTTTTTATGTTTAGAATCTTCGTTTTTTCTTTTTCCATGAATATACATTAATTTCCTTTTACAAATATTTTTGGGGATTTCAAGCGACACGAATAAATGTATTACGATTCTCAAAGATATCTATATACAGTCGTTCGCGTGGAAAACGGGAAAAGGGATTGCAACGCGCCGTGTTCGCACGATTCAAAATAATCCGCGAAGCGCGCGAATTTCTCCGGAGCGACGCGAAACCGGCGAAACTTTCGCGAGGGACTGTAGAACCGTCGACGCGCCGCCGGGTAAACTTTCCACGCGGACTGTACTACCGCCTGCGGCGCGCGGCGACTTTTGCGCGGCGCTGTAGCGGTGCGCGCGGTCGGTGGCTGTGTTCACTCCGTTGACGAGATTTCCGTAGCGTGGAATCGCCGCGCCGGAGCGACCAGGAGCGACGTCGTGGTTAAGTTTCACCGCACAGAGTGCGGCGTGAGCGACACACACGTCGCGTCTCGCGTTAACGCGCCTCGCTCGCGGAGACACGTGCGAATACACGCGGACGTACGTCACTACGTCCACCGTCGACCCGTAGTTCGTACCCGGCGGCCGGCGTCCGCGTTCGCGGAGTAAGCACGCAGGAGTGAAATGTCACGCGATTGACAGCGCG
>NW_017299992.1:371173-400882 GCF_001594075.2 Trachymyrmex cornetzi
GATGCGGCGGTGCGCGGAAGTGGTGAGATAGTGAGATCGACGTCACCGGCGAGCGACATACCAGGGTAAACGATGGCCTCCACGCCGAAGACGGAGAAGCACACAGGTAAGATAACCACTACCCGTTTAACGACGACTGAGAGCGAGCGAGCGAGAGGGAACGAGCGCGCGCGCGAGAGAGAGAGAGAGAGAGAGAGAACGAAAAGAGCGAGCGAGTGAGAGAGACGGTGAGAGAGGGCGCGTACGCGATAAGCATGCGAAACCGCGCGACGTTCCTACCTTCTTCCCTTGCGAGGCTCCGGATTCTTTCTGAATAAAAAAAAAAATAAAAGAAAGAAAGAAACGAATGTGTCGCGTCGCGTGATCGCAATCTTATCGCTTGACGTTGATCTTGATTCTCGCTTATCGGCGCCGCCGGTATCTCAAACTCGGCCGACTTACCGAAAGCGTATGATATAATCGGTGGCGTTAACCTGACGACGCTACCGGATGCGAAACGTCAAAAGCATATGTGTACCGCATGCACGCATGATTTTTTTCCTGTTTCTCTGAGGAACGAGGTGCCTCAGAATATATCCGTCGATATTCCTACAGTTGCGTTTTATTCGGGAAATCCGACGTATTTACGATAATGACAGACCTGTCAAAGAAAAAAAAAGAGGAAAACACAATCGGTTTGCTTATTCACGAGGAATTCTCTCTCTCTCTCTCTCTCTCTCTCTCTCTCTCTCTCTCTCTCTCTCCGCGATCGTTTCTGCTCGCATGCTCGCATTGAGAACAAGGTGCGCCAGGAATCTTGATTTGTTGTGTCCTGGTTCTAATATGCGTCTAGTGATTTCGTGTTCCTTCCCAATTAGTCAGCTCCTGCCATAATCGAGCATACCGACAACTTGGATCAACCCATTCTAGGCAGCAATTAAACTTTGTTTTTTACAATGGAAAGTGATATTACTCTTTTACTTCAAAAGTGATAACGCAAAAAATTAAGTTTTCCTCACACTGAAAATAAGTATCTTAATTACAAAGAAAAAATTTCTTTGAAAATAGGATATTATACAATATCTTATTTTCAAAGAAATTTTCATTGATCCAAAGAAATAATTTTTTACGAGCAAAGAAATATTTCTTTGAAATTAAGATTGTTTTTTTCAGTGCAGAAATGGAAAATATTTTCAACTTAACAGAAAATTAATAACTATTCAAATCGGTAAAACGAATATATTATTAATATAATCGAATGTCATTTGTGTTTTTGTTTTCATAACCCTTTAAAAAACCACCTTTTTTTAATGACACTTTGACAATTGTTTATGAAATTAAATTCACTTTTGATAAATGATAGGATAATGTTTACTTAATTCATTAACGATAATTACTTGAAAAATCATGTCTTTTTTTAGTTGTCATTTTTTAAGGGAGCGATATGTAGTTAGAAATAGATTAGACAAAGTTATATCGATAGCTTGAGCCAATTCATTCGAAGCAGACAACATTGTTTTCTACGATAGAAAGGAAAAAAGATATTTAATTGGAAATAGATTAGACAAAGTTATATCAATAGCTTGAGTCAATCCATTCCAAGTAGACAACATTGTTTTCTACGATAGGAAGAAAAAGAGACAATAACTAGTTAGAAATAAATTAGACAAAATTATACCGCTTGGATTAATCTATTCGAATCAGACAATTCAACTTTGTTTTTTATGATAAGAAGAAAAGAAAAACACAATATTTAGTTAGAAATAGATTAGAGCCCCCCCCCCAAAATTG
Organism: Trachymyrmex cornetzi; assembly: GCF_001594075.2. Taxonomy (NCBI): domain Eukaryota; kingdom Metazoa; phylum Arthropoda; class Insecta; order Hymenoptera; family Formicidae; genus Trachymyrmex; species Trachymyrmex cornetzi. Next base: position 372,944 of record NW_017299992.1, read on the forward strand.
CAGTCGAGGGTTGTAAACGAGCAATTTTCTTTGAAAAGCGTAATTAAATTCATCAAGATTTGATTTTGAACGTGATACTTTAAACGATAATTACGCAAATAAGTAGCTCTCGCTTTTTGCGAGAATGCTCTGATGTTTTTCCAAGGATCGTGATCCAGCTGTTTTCACAAGATGACAAGTTTTCACGCCGATCTTTATTTGCAAGTGCGCGAAAAATGTTGAAATATCATAAAAAGGACCAACTTTAACAAATCTAAATGTAAAAGCGAAACTTATATAATTTCCTTTTTATGTTCAAGGAACTCATAATGAGCTAATTAAACTTTATTGATTTATTTATTATATTAATTATTATATAACTCACGTGATTTTATCGTAATTTGATAGACAATATGTTGATTTCATTCGCTGACTCTAAAGATAGCAATTTCTGTGGAGACTCCAGAAAGAATTGAAATAAAATAACAGATTAGAAGGGGAGCTAAATATCAATTTAAATATCTGTGATTTTCGGCTTCAAGGCTGTCTCCTCTTTTTCTCGTGGAGAATTTTTTAGTACAGAATCGTATTGGCGGTAATAGCCAGTGGAGTGTGTCAACAAACTTTACACCCGTCCAGGCAGACCAGGGTCGTGATTCGAACAGCTGGCCGTGTCACGAGCTTTTCATCCCACAATTCTCCCCTTCCGAACAAAGACCTATCCCATCTTGTCCCTGGTCTGACCTGACCGAGAACGACTGTATTTTTCGTGGCGATTACGAGTCCTTTCTCCCTCTGCTCTCGTTGGCTGCTCTCTTTCTTGGATACCACGAACACGCCCCTTATACATTTCTCGTTTTGTTGTCGTTTCCTCTTTCGTTGAAGACGCGGCGTTCTTTTGACTTCGCGCAAACTTGTTTTTTTTTAAATCGTCATTTTTTGCAGTCCATAAAGTCTTATATCAGACTAGAGATTGAGTTTAAGATTGAGTTTGACCAATATCAAAGTTTTCTAAATTTGATATTGATTTTCTTTCTTTTGATTGGTTAAATTGAGTCTCAATCTCAATTTCTAGTCTGATACGGCTATGAGACAAATTTAGATTCTTGGAATTTGGAAAAAATCGCAATTATATTCGGACATTCATATGAAAAAATAAAGTATGGCTAATTCATCAATTGTCACATTTTTATTTTGCATTTTTAGTGACATAGAAAAATAATTAATGATTAATTAATGATATAAAACGTAAAAATCGGGGATTGACAAATGAAGATCGTGGTAAGAATTAATTATATAAATACAAATATAATAATAAATTAATTATATTCTAGATGAATGTAATTAGTAATTGAAGGATTGATTGTAGCAATGAGCTAATCCACAACGTAGCCGAAAATGTGATATTGGTAGAAATAAATGAATGACAGAGGCTTCTATTTGTCCCAAACGTTTTCATAAGATGTGAATTATTACAGTAAGCCCTTCAATTTAACGTAATTTTCAATTCCTTCGGTGGAACAGTTCGGATTTATAAATAAAGTGGCAGCTAATAGATCATAAATAAAAATAGCAGTTAATTGTGTCTTACAATTAGTTAGTAATTTAATATTATTTAATATAACATTCGATTTCTTTAGTAGAACAAGTTTCCATGGAAGAAAATAATTATTTAAAATTTTTACAATAGAGAGAGAGAGAGTTAATATTTTAATATTTTTAATGTGCAATACCGATATATGAATATATAAATTTAAACTCTTCGTTGAATATCATATTTGACGTTTACAATGTACATGCTATTGTAAAAATTGCATTGTCAAATTGTCAATATTTCAGACATGTGTGATATTTCACTCTTGTGTCTTAAAAAATTTCTCATTATGGCTTTGTAATAACGTCCGTAATGCTAAAAGAAAAATATTGGAAAAGTATTCATTTTTCCATAACACACGTGCAAGTTCGTGCTGTGTCGCATACAAAATTGCGAACTTTCTATTAGAAGCAGATATAACGTCGGATCTATTAGACGACTAGATTTTGATAATACACAATGTAACAGGTGTAGCTTATCAGAGCTGATACGTTCGACCTCGAAGGGATATATAACGGACAAAGGCACCTAAGTAAGGGTAGTTCGATCAATTTGCCGAACAAAACTAACAACAATAAATCCTATCTGCTTCACGTAATTGCGTTTAATCGAGTTGCTCTATTCGCTGCATCAATCGTAACGTGTTTGCCGGTGCGGACTTTACTTTTTTTTTTTTGTTCGTTGTGTTCTCTGCGTTTTCTCTCTTGAATGAATTAGCTCGCGTTCAATCGCTCCGAGCAAAACGCGGAAGCATTATTCCGTATTTTGAGATTTTCGAAGTTTTTAATCGAGAATATATACGGGGTAAATTTCATTATATCCAGAAAATAGCTCGATGGAAAAAAATCTCCAATATTTTCATCGCTTGCGGGCGTAGCCGATTGTCGAATATATTTCGCTTGAAATCTCATTTTGAACAATAAATACCATATAATATCTTTTTCTCTCTCTGAAATAGAGAGGAATACTGTATTACATTGTGATTTTATTGGCCGGTGCTACAAGTGAGATCACTGATAAATCCGTCGCATAACCGCGATGTAGTGTCCTCTGAATGGCGGACTCATTAAATTTCTAACTAGGAGAGGGTTGGATATAGTCGCATTGAAATAATTCTATAGTGGCAAGTGCACTACGTTGTGCGGGAAACGTATGACGACGCTGTGCGATGCCATTGAATGCCTCGTCCCGAGATTCGAGTAATCTTACACGGGAGAGGCGGAGTGCAGAAGGTGGAAGCACAGCGAGATCGGGATCTCGTCGGATCCTTCGTCTCTGTTTCGTTGCTATTGTGCTCATTATAGCCTTTGTACACGGCTGCTTTAGTCGCGTTGCTGCCTAATCCGTAGACTCCTTTCTTCATTACTGCGACTCTGCTTTCGTTAATATCCGTCGCTAAAAACCTTTTCATACTTGCAAGATAAAAATTCTCGAAATTCCCTCGCTTCGTTTCTAGATAAAAGATAGACTGTCCGTCGGGGATAACGAATCGTTTATATAAATGCGAGAACGACGAACCTTTCTATTTAGTATTTATGATGAAAACGGTAACGTGCGACTCGTATATTCTTTATAATTGTTCGTAAGACAAGCATAATGATTCTAAAGTATGCATAATGAATAGTTAATTGCATGTATAGAAAGAGTTGGGAATACGATAATGAATACCGTCTTCGAATAATTTATGGGCATTTATAGTAAATAACTTAACAAACGAAAAAGGCTTCACTCGAGGTAATCGTTGAAATAATTAATAAATTTTTTTAACCAAAATTAACATTAATGAAAAAAATTACGTAGCATGTAGTAAATAACTGTAAAAATTATTTTCTGCATAAGTTTATATATATAGCAATTATATATAAATTAATGGTTGTTGTATGTTTTTATTTTAACCCGGAATTTTTCAGATATTTTATTTATCGTTAACTGTACTGACAAAAATATAATAAATATTTATTTGAATAGTTCTAAATAAGTACTGACTAAATATAAATATATATTTATTTTGATACAAAAATCATTAATTTGATTTAACTTTATTTTTTAAAGTATGTTTATTTATAGTATTATTCAAAGAAATATTATTAAGATTTATTGAATTTTTGTTCAGTATGCGAAAGAGAAATATTCAGAAATAAAGGAATGGAGAAATCTAGTCTACATATAAAGAAACGTTTTCAAACATTCAAACGGTATTACAGTTGCAATTAGCGTGGCATGTGATGGAACATGCTTTCCTCGATATAAACTCTATTACCGCAATTATTGCGCTCTATAAATTTTCATTAATTTGACGCGATATCAAAAGAGTACAAGGAATGCTTGAAAAACGGAAATGTCCATTCGGTCTTCCGCTTCCTCGTCATCGCCGATATATTGCATTTAAAATTTATCACTAATTTGCATGCAAAATACGATCCACTGGTGCAATATATTTTATGACTCTCCATAAAATATTTTTGATCTATTTTGAAAAGGAAATTTCTTTTAGCACTTGAGTTTAACGACACGAACATTATATAAATCCCGTTAAGATCTCCGGTTTGCAGGAAACGCGATTTAAAAGTTATAATGAGTATTCATAAAATCGAGGTCTTCATAAAATAGATATTAATTAAATAACGTGCATACTAACTGCTCTTCTCGGTCTATAAAAATTCTATACGTTACCCTTGCACTTTCTTTTTTCCTAATTTAACCTTTCTTTGGAAGACTTGAAGAGATTATTTTATAATTCTATACTGCGAGAGAGACAAACATCGCGAGAAACATAATAAGTACAAACTAAATAAATATATTAAAAATAGAAAGGAGATATTTTTTCTATTGAAACACAAAATGTACGTTTTTTTAATTATTAATAATTCAACAATGAACTTTTCCCCGTCTATGAAACGTATCAAGGTTTATTCCAGGAAAAATAGTCTCTCTCTTAAAAAGATTGTCATTACGCTCATTCTTGCGAGGCAATCGTGGCCGCTTCGCAATATTTCGATTTCATTCTGCAAACGACTATGCTTCGCAATATTTCTGCGGTACACACGTGATTTAGCTCCTTTATTGGATTCGATCTGTCCGCGCGAGCCGTTTAGGAACCGCAATCATGCGCAGTCAGCCTTCCGTTCCTCCGGCGATCCGATCTGCCAATATCTATGCAAATCCACGGCCGAGTGGTACAGGCCTCGTGTCAACCAAGCCGATGATGCAGAGCCCGTGCCAGAAACACGCAACGCCAACGCCGACGATGCATATAACGCGGTAACGTTAACTCAACTATTCATTAATATGCAACCGTTTTCGCGTTACGTTACGAACGCGTAAAACAAAAAAGGAGACAAGAAAAAAAATGCATGCGCGTGTTAAAACTGGTTCATGCACGTGTTACCGTTCGTTCTGCTCGCTGTAACGCCTCGATTTTTATTCTTTAATTTCGTTGGATGTATCTCGTCGTGATTTCGAAATGATTACGTTAAAGGGAAGATAGAAACTTGAAATATCTGATACCGATAAATAACAGGTACTTTTTTTCGTAAAAATATGTATAAAAATATAAGCTTGCATATGTCTTTGATAGATCATATATTTTGTTTTATTTACGTTTTAAATTTAAAATGTATCCTATGCATTGTAAAAATTATTTATAATGCATAAAATTTTTATTATATTTGAATAAACAAATTATATGAACCCCAGGTTGTTTTATGTGAGTATATAAAATATTTATTTAGTTTTATAATAAAATCAGAATCGCATCTCGTTATCACATTTTGGTTACGTTTTAAGTTTCAACATTGACTCTCTTCATTTTGTTGTCAATTTAAATAGAGGGAATGAATTGATTAATTAAGAATAATATTGCAATGAAATATCGGAAGCGAATATATGTTTAGTATGGGTTACTTTTATGCACGCACACTTGGATATCTTGAAATCTATCGAGGCTGCGAAGCATGAGCTATTCACTTCGTTTTCCTATGCGAGTCCAATTCAACGTGCAATGACGATCACAATACCAGTCTTAACGTCAGCACGAGCGATACTTCTCACATACTAATACAATGCAAATAATGATGGCGGTAACGTCTCGCGCGAGCTCTTTTCAAAGAGAGATTATGCAATAAACACATCATCAAGCCTTTGTTTAAAAAAAAAACGTGATATAGGAATATGTCTTTCAGACAAGTCTCTATTGCTTGGTTCGTTTGAAAATTTCAAGTACGATACTCGCAATTATTATTTTAATATTTATATTCAAATCATAATTTTTTTAAAGAAAAGAAGAAAATTATTATGATATTTGAAGAACCGAAAGGAAAACGCGAACAGACTCCTCGTTCTTCAAGAATTTTTATTAATCTTTTATTGAGCGTTTTTATGAATTAATTCCTAATAGTGAAAAGCATTGATTCGATCTCGAATAAGATACTGGCTGTTACACTCTAAATTTCTTATAGTGAAATCTCACTCCAAGAAAGTGAAAATATAACCATCCTTAAAAAAAAAGTGAAAATATTTCACTTAAAAAAGAGTGACAATTTTCACTCTTTTTAAAGTGAATTTTTACTTCAAAGGAGTGAAATTTCATTTTTTTAAAATGAGATTTTACTCTAAAAAGAGTGAAAATCGTAATTTTTTTTCAAAAAGTGAAATATTTTCACTTTTTTTCAAAGGTGGTTGCATTTTCACTCTCTTGGAGCGAGATTTCACTGCAAGAAATTTAAAGTGTACTATTTCGGTATGTCCTTTAAATCACAATTTTCAGAAAGAAAATATAAACGATTTATGTTCGAAAAGAACTTAATGAAATGGCACGTCCCGAATGGAACGAACGTCCTCGTTCGTCAAGGATTTTCGTCGATCTTCCGTTGAGCGTTCACAAATTAATTCCCGATATAGTGAAAAGCATCGGTTCGAGAGACGTCGACTAGGTTGCGAAGGTCCGCAAATAAATTGTGTCTTCCCTGTCCCGTTCGTCGACTCGGTCTCGTATCTCGAAATAAAGAGCGAAGCGTAAGAGCCGGCCTCTCGGTACGGCCTTTTGTCCCTCTCCTCCGTTAACCCTCTCACCACCCGTTACTCCCTCCCTCATACATCTTTTACTCGTCCGTTCCTCTCTTTCTTCCTCTCTTTCCCTCTCTCTCTCTGACCCGTTAAAATAGACAAGGCTTCTTTCCCGGCCAAAGTCACAGATATATTACCGGCCAATCTTGCGCCAACGGCCTGTCCGCGAGAACGACAGTTTACCTCGGATCCGCGACGAAGTTGGTTCTAACCCGTGACGACGCAGACTTGTTTGCAATTGAATCCCTTTAGTCCAAATTTACTTTCTCGTAGACGGACATTTCGAATTCCATTGGGATGATACGGTTTCTAATTCTTCATTGAAGTCTCGCCGCGTTGGTGAATTTCTTTCCTATTTTCCCTTAATGTGCTCAATTTAATTAATTATCGTAATATTTAGCAATTACCAAATACAGCACTCGTCTTTATTATTAAGCCAGCGGCATACGAAATATATATTTTCTTGCTTGATTACTTGTATTTTAGTAAATTAAAAATTATATATTCTGTGTGGTGCAATTTTAGTAATTTATTAAAACGCAAGCAAGAAAATATGCGACGTGCGCTGCTGAGTTTAACTTTTTTTAAAATTAATTTTTGTCGACGTCAGTTTAACTTCCTGAACGTTAATGCAGCGTATTATAGGGTGATAAGTCGTCGAGGGGGAACTAAGACACTGTGAATGAGATAAATATAAGATAAAGACTGGGAAGAATAATCGATTGTTGCTATTATTCCGTTTATTGATAATATGTTAAAAATATGAATGGCGCGCGCGACGGTGCTCGGAAATGCGACAGCACGTTTCTAGGCGTGTGATCATCGGGAGCGAATAAAAATCGCGCAGAGGAACGCGTCTGTTAACAGTGATGTGTAAAGGGCATCGAAATGTCAATTCGCCACTCAGTGTTGCGTATGATAATTGCGTGCAGATTAAGTGGGTGTTTACCACAACGGCGTTGTCAGGCATTTAAAAGTGATGTTCGTGACACAAGCGACGACCCGGACATCTTTTCCGTGTGTTCTTTGGAGAATGCGTGACACGTCGGAGCAACGGGAACGCGATCTGTCGGCGAGAGATAGATTAATTACTCGATTAAATGGGAGGCAGTCGAATTACGAAACGCCGATTATGGACGTAATACTCGTGCAACTTAATCAGCCCCTCGTTGTTGCTTATCGTATAATTAATGTGCGTGACCCGAGTGGAATTGGAACAACGTAACTAATCCGTCTCTTAATTACTTCGCGCAGGACGATTCGTAACTGTTTCATTCCTTGGAGCTTTTAGAGCAGTGATGTTCTACCGTTTATCATCTCATTTATCAGATGAAAATATCCGTGAAGTTAGCTCTGTACTTTCCAAATATTTTATCTTTATTAATTAATAAAAATTGATCGAATACTTTGCTGAGGCAATCAATAATACGTATGTCGAGGAAAAGTTCGTATAAGACATTGATCGAGCGGATGCAACCAATTATTAATCGTAATTAACCGAACATAATTACACGTTAACATAATTACTTATAAATAAGGCTAAAATATTCTGCAAATATTTGATTTAATGACGTATATTTGCAAGACGGCTGTGCCAATTTGTTCAAATCGCGCAGACTTTCTTCTGTGCACAAAGCCGCAATTATTCATTACGGAATAGTAATTGCGGGATGATCTCAGAAGATTCCGATACGTCGCGATACGGAGTGATATGCAAGCGGATGGTTTGTAGACGTAACGTGTTAAACGATCAAGACGCGATCAGATGAAAAGGATCGTTGCGTTTACTAAACGTGTGCAAGTCGCGCGTATATGAACAGAGAAGCCAAGAGAGGAGGCCGTATTGTGCTCGTGCAAGTTTACTCGCGCGTGTGGCGTTAATTAATGCGCGAACCGTGTCTGTTACCACCCCGTCCACCATCGTGCAAATGCATCTCTGCATCTCCGAGATAGAAGGGCAGATAAGATATAAAGAGCATGTCGCGCGATAAAATTATCATGCACCGCGAAATATAATTTCGAGGTAGAACAATTTCCGCGTAGACCAGTTAAATTTTCGGTGTCATGAATGCGCGAACATACAATCCCGCAATTTTATTCGCAACAATGAAAACGGAATGCCTGGAGGTATTTCTTTCTCGTGCGATTGTACAATCGTCATTCCACTAGAACCGCCGATGGTGCTATTTTGGTTAAATATTTCAATGTTTTTCTTGTCTGTATTAGAATATTGGAGATACGTGCAATGAATATACCTACTATAATACAAATAATTCTAACGATAACAAATAATATTATATAGTCAAAAAACATTTTGTATTTATGTTAGAACGGACCATTCAAGTCTTTGTTAAACTTTTGTGTTGAATTTTTAATATATTTGAGTGTTAATTTAACATAATTACATCATGTTATTTAAATGTTTTGTGTTAAATTGATATTCAACATTTCTTAGTGCCAAAGCAACACAATTTATGATAAATGGATAAATAACATAAAAATAATGTGTTTTAAAATGTATAAGTTCTAAGATGAATGAATGAAATACGCGTTAATTTAACATATCACAAATATTAATTTTATTTAAAAAATATTCCTCCACACAATTTGCTTACAAATTTTATCAGTATTACTTTTTTGTATTAATTTTTTTATACAATATTTGTTCTTGACACAATTAAAATGTAATAAAATATTCATTTTGTATTAAATTAACACGTATAATACGTTAAATAAAATTTTGAATGGACCGTTTGGGACATGTAAAATATGTTAAATTTAATACAAATTTTCCAATTGTGCAAAATAATTTTTCATTAAAATTACACTGAGAAAAATTTCCGGGCTTTATCCGTTCAAAAAATAACAAACGGATATTTCCGATTGATTTTGATCGGATAGTCCTAAAATTTGATCGGATAGTCTTATAAATCCGATCAAAATCAATCGGAAATATCCGTTTGTTACTTTTTGAACGGATATTTTTCTCAGTGTACCGAAAACAAGAAAATTACCAAATTGACGCCTTCAACGGTTCTAGCAGGACATCATCGACGGTTCTAGTATTAACTGTCAATCATCGTAGATGTTTACACAGTTTTAGCGAATTTCAGTAATTCGCTAAATTGAGTACATTTTTTGCACACGCAAATATATTTCACTATTCGCATGGCACACGAATCGAAAATTAAATTAATTATTTAGTTTAATCGAATTTCTCGTAAAAGTATTTTAGCAAACTATTTCGATTCTGCTCAATGGAATGTTTTACATACTCGTGCTTATATATTGAAATGGGCTTGCGTACCGCAATGTTTTACGATTCTACGGCCGGTACCGTGCTCCGCATGTGCGGTGTACGATAAATTTTTACGTTATTACGTTTGCCATTTATTTTCGGACGTGAAGTCGTTCGCGGCGTATCGCTCCTACCGTTTGAAAACGTCATTTATGCGAACGATAATTTTTAGACGCGCGGTACATAACGCAGATCGGCGTAAGCGTAAAGATAGCGGTCTCCGAAAATAACGATGCGACGAACGCGACAGGAAATGTAGCAACTGGGTCGCAAGTTCATCAGCGCTAATTATTGCTAATCGGAACATCTCACACTGCGAACATATAATATTTCCACGAGACTGCGTCTTGCTGCTTTCGTGACAGATAACTGATCGTATGCATGAACTTCGATCGATGGTCGAAGCTCGTCAACAAAAGTATCGTATGGAGAAAAAGACGACACATGTTGTTAAAAGTTATTTTCAAATTAACATATTAATTTAAATAGTTTTTAACTATTATAGTTATACACTCACACACATCAGTAATAAGACTAGTATTTAGATAGTTTGAAATATGAAAGCAACGATTTGTTTTATGATGTTTTAAACGATCTAGGTTTTAGCTATCGTAGTTTTGATCAGCCATGCGTTACATATAGTCGATTAATGAATCGTTTTCGCAAAGAAAACATATTTGTTATTGCTATCAAGTGTTTACGTGTTTTATTTATAAAAATGTGATATTTTAAGAAAGAGAGCGGACTTTAGAAACTTTTGCAAGAAAAGATGTTGTTTTTCAATCCAAGTTTTATCATAAGATAAGAATAGAGATACGTATTATTTTGCAGATAAATTTCTCAAAACTTTATGAACTTTCATCTTACAAACGTTTCTATTTAATCTGTTTATTGTAGTACTTGTCATATAATAAGATTATATATCAAATGCAAATGTTTCAGTCGAATATTTAATATAGTTGAAGAATTTAATTGCGCATCGTATTTTCACGAAAGTTTGCTTACAATTTTTTAGCGGCGTCTCTGAACGAATTTTAATACCACCGAGCTTCGAACCTAAAATTTGCGTCAAAGCCTTTGCTTACCGTTGTCGCGGATAATGTCTGGAGAAAATTCGATAATTTTATGAGACAACAAGTAGTCCAGAAGAACTGTATCTGGCCCTTGTGCTTACCGTACCGTGGCACGAGTTACACGACCAACCTCCTGGTACCGTATCGGATTATACACATCGTTCAGAAAGTAGTAAAAGTAATGTAGGACCTCGGTAGGTGGTCGAAAGGCAGAGAGGAGGTCGGCTTTTCGCTCCAGTAATCGCGAATCGTTTGTTGTACAAGATTTGATACTTTAAGAAATTCGATACTCTTCTCTGTCCGACATTCTTCTCAAATATGTGTCAATTTTTCAACGTTCTTACAAGTATATGTCATGTATATGTCAAGTATATGTCATGTATTGAACAGATCATAAACTATGGACAGTTCTTATGAATATTGATTAAAATCGATGTGATTCTACATTTTATCCTAAAGACAAAATCAAGAAATGATTTAGAAGAGACATCGTTTAATTATTAATGTGCGAAATTATTAAAACGCGATTCCGATATAATAAATTTATACTAGCTTATTGACATTTTTACTTTTTTTTTTTTTCTTAATGTAGACTGAAAAGTCTACCTATAGAGACATAGAACGCTTTTTATAAAAACCGTATATATGCACCTAAAAAAAAAATAATTTTAATATTAGCAGAAACCGCTAATCTTAGAGGATTTTATTCTTATATACGGCCTCAAGAGGAATCTTCTGAAATCAAGAGGAAAATATGCTAAGCACAATATTCTTACAGTTAAAGTACTTTCGTTTTGCATCTGCAGTAAAAATCTTGCTGTTCCTAATATAATTTACTCGTAAGAGGGCATTCCGCTTTCAATAAATATATTCCTCTTCATACAAGAGGAAAACTGTTAGAATAATCTCCAATACATTTTTTATGAATAGTCCAGTGTATTAGAAGAGGAATACTCTTTCTGTAAAAGTTTCTGCTTAGAATATGAGGTTACCGGAAATTTCACTTTACAATTAGATTATTTTTTTTTGGGTGTGTATAAAGAAATAATGGAAAAAGAAACAACTTTCGAAATGGTATGAATTATCATGTTTTTTTAACACATTATATTCAACGTGCATTATTTTATCGTCACGGCCTCTAAATATATATTCCAAAAAATATGAGTGTGAATTTGACATGCTACTAGTATATTTATGTATGTGATTATCGTGTTGATAAAAACACCATATAGGTGTAATTTTAACATTCTGATTTAAATATTAAAATTTTTATATTAATGCCAGCACGATGAGAATTACACGGAAAAAACGATTTTACTAAAATGTTAAAAAATTTCAATAGATACAGATCTGAAAATAATTTTATGGATCATCAAAATTATTATGGAGAAAATTCAAATATGATGAGAGAGTTATGTTGCATAAAGTTTTGATATATATTTAAGCAATCGATTTGAGCATCCTACATAATTATTTTGATTGTCCAACAAAATTATTTTCAGATCTAAATTTTGTATTTAGCTAAATTTTTAGATATTTTGACAAAACTATTCTTTTCGTATATATTTTACAATCATAACGTTAAATCTACACTAAAAGAAAAGATTGATTGAATATGGCATACCATTTTTAATTGGTTCCAGCAGCCAATTTTTTGTTATATTAGCCTATCGAAATCCTATACTGACATTGCGGATAGTCTAATGCAACAAAAAATTGGCTGCTGCAGCCAATTAAAAATGCTGTACCATATTTTATCATCTAATTTGCTGCAGCAACCAATCTTTTCTTCAGTGTATATCTAAATTTTTATAGTATATACATATATATGAGCAATAATTAAATACATAAATTAAGACAGTGTTAATTGTATCACGATTTGCATAGGACAATTAAAAATTTTTGCAAAGTAAGAAACACATAAATAATAACTCAGAAATTTATATAGCGACTATCAAGTTTCAAAAGTTGTCATAGTTACCGTCGCGGTTAAATTAGCGTAAACTTTGCGAGAGAAATTTTGAACACTCACGCCACACACAAGACTTGGAGGAACGGAGCTATTGCTGGTACTTGTCGCGACAGCCATTTAACGGCGTCATGATAAGTTTACGTCTGACATATATCGCGGGAGCGACGCGGAAGCGCTAGACGCAGAAATCGTGACGGAACATCCGACGCGTTAAAATAGACACCCTAGAAACTGACGCCTTAGTGTATCACTATCTGTATCGCGGCACAGTACCCGAAGTCGCGATGCATGTATCGCCGCACGTGTATATTTAGGTTCCCTGTCATCAGTTTCAACCAATCTATAAATCTTGAAATCTCCATTCGCGCGGCGGCTTTACACTCGATCAGAATTATTAAAGCGGCGCTGACATCGGAGAAGATGTTACAGAAGATTCAACTCTACTCTCTAAATTCTTTAGAATGGAATCTCACTCTAAAGAGTGAAAAAAAATTAAGCCAGTCTGGAAAAAGAGTGGCTCAATTTTCATTCTTTAAGAGTGAGATTTCAGAGACAGAGAGTAGAGTAACAATTTACTTTAAAAGTTTTAGAAAGTGCACACACATTACCCTGGTAGAAAGTTTATACATTTTTTTTATAGCAGTTGCTAAACAGTTATCAACTTCTGTCTAGTAACTGAGAAAGAAAACTACTTAGGATCCCAATCAGGATGTAACGCTTTGTTTACAGTTACTGCAAAAGTTGCGTCACATCTGAATCCATTTACTGAACAGAAACGTAATAAATAATGGATATTAAATTGATTAATAAGCAATCCAACTGCTCGTGAAATGGACAGAATTAAACTCTATCAAGTTCTTGTCCATTTCCTATTCAGTATTGGCACAACTGTAATGAGAATACAGTAATATTAGATAGTAACTGATGGATAGGTGACTAGGGAAACTGCATACATTTCTACCAGGGTACCCGCATAATTTTTTTTAACATAATTACTCGTGTTTTACAATAAAATAAAAATTGATAATATTTAATTTATTTTATTTAAATATACAATTTGCGCTAAAAATAATGTGTATAAATATACCACTTCTATATTTAACGAATTTATAAGAGTATCCTAAATATTACACACAAGTGTAATGAAGAGTATAACGTCTTTTAAAGTTGATTCAGATTAAGAAAAGGAAAGCGAGTAACTTGCTGAAGTAGAACGATGTCGCGAAGTTCGTTTTTTTCTTATTTGTTGATCTGAATCCAGTTTTAGATGTTCGTATTACAACTATGAAAAATAGGCCAATGTTCATAGTCAGTTCTTACATTTAAGATCGTCGTATAATCTTAAGACGATTTTATAATGAAAATGGACTATGAATACCGATCATAGTATATAGATTAATTTGGTATATAAAATATTATTCAATCAATGATTTTTTTATTTAGTTAACATTAAATTCTTACTATTTTTAACTATTTTCGATCGATTATTCAATGTCTCCGACATTATGACTTGATTAAAAGATGAGATAGGATGATAGGTCGCGCATAGAGACATGTCTTCTGGGAATAGTACTTAAAGCAAATTATCTTTCGCGAGTCGATTATCCGTTTCTGATAGAAACTGCTTGTCGCGAGCGATATTTTTATGGGGCGATATTGACCACGGTACAATGCATTCAGAGTCACCCAAGCTTGTGATCCTCGATATTATTTATCGACTAAAGTCTTGCTGTCATTTGATGTAGCTCAATGTATTGGCAAAAAATCAGGTCTCCCGTTTTTCCGTGAGCTCAATTAAACGTACCGTTTCTCAGTGGAAAGAAAAGATATAAGATCTTAAAAATTGCACGACTATATATTTTTATTAGTGCGCGATATAAAATCATTTTCTCAGAAAAGTTGTTAGCATTAATTTTCTAAATATTGTCTAAACGAACGCTGCTTGTAGCATTTTCTTCTAATTTTATGATTCGCATTTAGAAGATGTAATAATTACCTATCTACACTGCTAACATCGTGAATAGTGAAAGTGAGATTGAACAGTGAAAGTGCTTCTCTCATGACAAAATAAACATATTTAAAAATGCAATTCGTGCAAGTTTATGCTATGAACAACGACGCAAAGCCCATTTTGAAAGAGACTCAATTGTGGTTTTTTGCCTCATAAAATGCCACAATACGACGACAGCTTCCTCGATTCGCCGAGATTTCGGCGGCGAACTCGCAGTTATACAGTGCAAAAACAGTTTTTGCCCAAATCGAAGTCTTTTCACATCACGACCACACCTTTGCTGCTGGCCGTAACCAATCACGCTAGGACTCTTTCTGGCTCCTTATCGACCTACAACTTGAAAGGTAATTCGATTTAAAAGATTCAGGTTAAGGACGCGAGGCGATTTCACATTTTGTGTCAATGCTTATACAATAGTAAAAAAAATGCAAAAACGTTAAGAAATCATTTCCTATTAATTATTTGTCTTTGTTTTGCATGAATTTGTTTTACTTGTTTCTGTGTTACATTGACGTTGTTTTACGCTCGTATTTAATTTATACGTAGTTTTTGCTAAACCAAGTTTTCAAGTTTTTCAACTGAAACAAGTTTTGAATCATAATATGGTTTAGTAAAGAGATTTTTTAAGAATAATTTTGATATTTGTTAGGTCAAATTTACAATCGTAATTTAACTAAACAATTCTGATGAGAGAGAGAAGCTTATTTTGAAATACAATTTGAGTTTGTTTGATAGTCGAGTTTTGTAAGAAGATTATATGTAGACGTTAGTTATATCAATAATTAATGTTTAATAATTAATAATTAATATTACATAATTTTTTAATCTTGTAACATTTTTTCGGAAATAACTTTAGAAGAGAACGATTATATACTTATATGAGAAATCTGAGATGAAGTCAAAGAATAGATTTTTGAAACATTAAAACTAATAATTGTAAAATATTATTCTTTATTAGACATTTTTGTACTTTGAAAAATAATGTTGCATATAATACTTGTATTGCATGTATTGATTGAAAGTAGAGCGCGCGCGATACATATACTTATTTAAAATTTATCTTTTTCAAACTCGGTATGACATGTCAGCGATAAGTGGACATGCGCGCATATTATGTGCTACTTTTAATATTTATTTGAAGAATAAAGTATACAGGGTGTCCCGAAAGTTTTTTCCAATCACTTTTGTGTAGATAGAGTGGACTAAACTGAGTCGAAAAGTTTTCTACCATTTTGCAATTTTCGCAATAGTTAACAAGATATTAATTACTAAAAATTACCAAATATTGGTCTAGAATAATTTTTTACTCAAATACTGTCAACTTTATAGAAAAGCTGTATGAGACAAAAATCATTTATTTTCTTCTCATAAAGTTTTGAGAATTTTTTCAGAATTTTTTAATATTTATTTTCTCATGTTGGTAAAAATAAGAAAATGCAGTACTACAAAGTTGATGGAAAATTCTCAGAACTTTATGAGAAGAAAATAAATGATTTTTGTATGTTGCAGCTTTTCTGTAAAGTTGATAGTATTTCAATAAAAAATTATTCAAGACTAATATTTTGCAATATTTAGTAATTAATATCTTGTTAACTATTGCGAAAATTGCAAAATGGTACAGGACTTTTCGACACCCCTATATTAACCTGGACGCTCCACCATCAAAAATCAAGTTCGCAATAGGTCAAAAATTTAGTGCTAATTAGGTGCTAATTTAGTACCCTATTCCGAAATTTAGTGCTCAAACTGTTTAGTGGTAATTAAAAAAAATGGGGGTTCCAGCTTATAAGGCAAGCTGGAACCCCCATAAAAAAAAACATACAGGGCACGTATTCAAAAAATAAGTACACAGGAAATTTAGTGCTAATTTAGTGCGCCAAAAAAAATTAAAATATAGCGTCAATTCGAATATAGCGTTAATTCCAATATTAGAACGCTCTTCCGCGACGTATTACTTATTTTCACTGACTTAGAGTGAGAACTAAATTCAGATATGTATATATTTCGATACTACAATGTCTAAGGATTATTTTGATACCATAATCAATCGAGCACCTAACTATTTGACGATCGGATAACGAACTTTAGAGGGCGGCGCCCACTCTTCCGCGACGTATTAGTTATTTTCATTACAAACGAAATACTGCTTCCGACGGAGCATTCGTGAGCAAACGATGAGCAAACGAATGCAAAAAAAAATATTCGATTTGTTAATATTGGGGGGCTAGAGTAAAGTTGGCCCCCCAAAACTTAAATTTCGTATAACTTTTGAACTAAGAGTGAACGAACGAAAATTCCGACGGGGCATTCGTGAGCAAACGATGAGCAAACGAATGCAAAAAAAAATATTCGATTTGTTAATCACTAAATTTCGGGTTATGGTACTAAATCAGCACCTAATTAGTACTAAATTTGTGACCTATTGCGAACTTGATTTTCGATGGTGGTGGGTCTATGTTAATAGGGGTCTTTTCGACTCAGTTTAGTCCGGTCCATCTACACAAAAACGATTGGCAAAAATTTTTGGGACACGCTGTATATACTTTTATTTTTATCGAAATTATTTTATTTTTATTCTTTTCTATTGTTTTACATCTCGAGAACAATAAAATTATGTACTTTTAATAAGTTAAGAAAAAAATAAGATTAATTACAATATTTTTTGCGATACCTAACTTAATCAGTTTTTACGATTTATTAAAATATCATATAGTTATTGATTTGTTAAATTTCTGTAATTTTATTTCTCTTATAGTTAAAAATTTTATATAAAAAAATAGTAGATTAATTTATATATAAATAATATTATTCAGTCGGAAATAATGTGAAATGTAAATTCTCTTCTTTAAATAATAGATTCAATAATTATTTTAAATGAAATATCGAAATTGTGTAATTAACCGTACAAATTGTCACTGAAAGAAAGAAATAATTCGTGTGCAGCAGTCATAATTTGCTATTAATAATACGTGCAAATTAAATCACAAATTTTAATGTACAAATTGCTACACGATTTTCAATATTACACTATTATAAATTTCAATTAGAGAATAATATAATAATTATTTCGTTAATTATAGGATTCAAGTAACAATATCTTTTAAAACGCTCTCTCTATTGTACGGAATCAATTATTATCTTAGAGAATGCTAATAAGAATCCACAAATTAAAGCAAAATGTATGTGCTATAACTAGTATAACTCTTCACATAACGAAATCAGTAATAGAAGAAAGAAAATGAGAGAAATAAAATTGCAGAATTTTAACAGATCAGTAACTATACGATATTTTATTAAATCGAGAAAAACGATCAAATTAGATATTTATAGCAAAAAATGTAATTAATCTTTTTTTTTAACTTTTTACGAAAATTACGTAATTTCACTCTTCTCGAAATGTGAAAAAATAGAAAAGAATAAAAGTATACGTTATATTTTGTAATGAGAGAGGGAGAGGGAGAGGGAGAGGGAGAGGGAGAGGGAGGGAGGGGGAGAGAGAGAGAGAGAGAGAGAGAAAGAGACGTTAAATCGTTAATATATCGCAGGTCGGCGTTATGACCTTGGTATTTGTTTCGTAGTGTCGCACTCCGCGTATCATGTTACGCATGTTGCCGAATTATCCATTGAAACGAGATTATTTCCTGCAAGCTATTAGCGACTTAAATAATCCGTGCGATTAACAACGCGATCGCGTCCACTCTAAAAACATGCCAAACGGGATTACTTTGAACAATTATAACGGATAATTATTTTAAGGTGTAAGAGTTTCGTATTTTTTTATGTTAATTTGCCGTCACAATATACAGTGGCGAAGTGTGATTAATGTTAGGAGTGCCATGCAGTTATTCTGGTAATTAGCGTAATTGTTTTCCGCGTATTATAAATCAGTATAAATATTTAATTTTTTAATAGATATAACCGATAATTAATTTATTAAATATTTTACAAATGAATTGTGAAATATAAATAATAGCTTCGGAAAACGAAATTAAAAACATCATAAAGTGTAAATTATTTTATTTAATAAATTCTTATGTTAAGATTATAATATTGTAATTTTCATAAATATTCAGTTTTTGAATTTATTATTTAAATAATTAAATAAATAAAAAATAAATACAGGAAGAAGAAAGTAAAATGATACTGTGTTCAATAAAATATTAATTTATTTACTTGCAGTTTTTAAATCTAAAATTTCTATTTAAATTCTTTCATGACATTCACGTCTTATGGGTAGTGAAGACTGAAGCAGGATATTTCTGAGCTCTATATATATTTATATGAAATAAAAATAAATTATCTATAAAACACAGTAGGGGAAGATTGTTAATTTAGTCGTGCGACTTTATTTTCTCCTTCTTAAATGTCTCTTAAATAAAATTTGATGTTTGCGATTAAGTTTTCTTTTTAATCAAAATGCAACTGTACGAGAATTGTTGATGTCTCAACTGTCTCAAGATATGAAATATTCTTCTTATTTCATCTGATATATTTAAGATGCAACGACTATAAATACGGGCCTTAAAGATGTAATTATATAACAATTTATATTTAAATAGTTTAAAATTATATTTCGATAGTAACTATATTTACATAATTTTCTTGTATTTTTACGCACTTTTAGTCATTCGCGGATCTTCTTTCGTGATGACGGCATGTCGCATGTATTTTAAAATTAAAAATTTATTTCACAATAGAATCAACGTCATGTCTGGAACAAAGCCATTTATTCTGGCTCTCTAAATTGTTCGCATTTTGATCTAATCGTTCGTTCTGCTCATTATACCGTCGGTGTACGCACCGACAATTTGCGTAACTTGAGTTTAAATAATCTCTTAAAGTACATTAACGTCTACATTGTACGCATTATCACATTAACCCTTACGCGCGCGTGAAAGCATCTCGACGAATAATTACTAGTTCGTGCTGTCAATCATATTAAGCACCGCATGCTCATCGCAGGTACACCAACTTCGACCATAAGCGCTCCGTTGTTATTATGCGCAACGTCTCCCCCGCATATAGACACAACGGATACACTACCAAGTGATTTCCCTCTAGACTCGAAGCGCGAACAAATTGCTGTGTTCACTGTCACACGCGCGTCGTCGTTCATTTTCGTGGATCCATAAAACGCTTTCAATTCACGAGTTAATGGACGAAATGATTTTCGCGATAGCCGCGGGGTAAACATAAATTGCGAATGATTAGAGCGTAATAATATACGGAGCCTTAATGACAGGCTTGAAAGAAAATTAACGCCATAATATTGAAACATATATGTTGGCGTTTGAGTGATGAAGTACGCACAATTATTGATTATCTAAAGACACAATACGCTATAAGCTGATAACTTGAGGTTGAAGTGGACGTAACGCATTTAGCTTGACTTTCTTTTTAAACCTCTGATATCTTCTTTTAAAACCTGATATATTTTATTACATGGTTTTATTGCTTGTCGAAGTCACTCGATTGACACACTTCAGCCATTTATCCGTTTCTCCAATTATATCGGGTTTGAAAGCTATTCATGAATAGTCATATTCGTAAATTGTTTTTTAAAGAAGCAGCATGCGGAATATATTCTCGCTTGAATGGATCGCAGAAATAGAATCTTGGCACGTGGATTTTCGTGCTTGGTGGCATACATTTGTTATGAACTTTGAAGCGACACCGTTTGCCAGACTAATTTTGCTGATTTCATATTTCTAAAAAAAGTTGTGCCAGTTGTTGAACTATCAGCTTTAATGAATGTAATTTTTAAATAACTAATTTAATATGTATTTGATTTCGATTTAATCGATTAAGCGATATAACGCGTGTCTAAGAATAAAAAAAATTTGGAGAAAATTGATCTCATAACATATTATCCTATATTAAATATATATTAAATTTCGTAATAGTTTGATGAGATGAAAGAAGAATAATAATTAAATAAAGAAAGAAAAATAATGTGCAATAATATTATAGTTTACGATACGTCCTTACTTTTTACAACAATTAATCTCGGTTAGAATAGAGTTTGTGTGTATGCCAAATAGTTTCAAAAGTATTCATCACTGTACTTTCCACGATGACAAATATTTAAGTTATTTCGTATGATTACAGCTCTAAGAATTATGTCTTCTAAAAAAAATTATGATCCATGCTGAGATATAAGCTCTAATATAATTCTTGCTCTTGAAAAAAATCATTATCCAAGAATTAATAACGTTATCTAAATTATCTATTGCAACTGATAATTTTAGACAATTAGAAAAGAAATCTAATGGTATCTTTTAATCTTCCACTCATTATAATTTGGGAAATTTAATTCTTAATCGATACGTAAAAATTTCTTTTATCATATCTTAATTTCTTGGAATAAATACCTTTGTGTGTCTATAAATTTAATAAACGTCAAATTTTTAATTCCACGGTGATTTTTAAGGTTCACGATTTTTCATGCAAGACTAGCTAATTTCATTGGTCAGTGTCGCTTGCAGACCACCGCACCGTCATTCTCTGTCATGCTTTCCCGGTTCTGACGTGTCAACCCGCGGGCAATATCCAGAGGGGAGTCGGTTGTCATGGTACTTTAGGACGGCTTTTGATACCAGAAATTTACCGGATAAATTTACTGGTCCATATATAAGCGGTACATAGCATCATTATCATCGTCGCACGCGCGTGTAAGTCGGCGTTAATAAATACGAGGCGAAACGACAGACGTAATTACTAGTGAAATAAATTTTGTCAATGTCGTCCAGGAAATTAAACCGGACGAACTGAGTTTGTTCGAGCGTCAATGACATTGTAGAAATCGCAATTTCGGCAACGAGCAATTCGCTTGATATATTAACATGGCATGAATCGATAATTGTAGCTCGCAGTGATCGCATAAAAGATATGAAAATATTACCACTATTATTATTTTATCCATATTTGAAAAGATATTGTATTAAAGTCATGTGGTCTGACAACATATGAAACATATCTATCAAAATTTGTTAAAGCATTATACTTTATGAATTTCGCGTTCAATTTTTGCATAGTATATTATTTGAATGTTTTAATATGTTGTATATGAATGGTTTTGAAGTAATTTTTGCGTACTCTTTCAATGCTTCATATAATATATGTTATATGAATGATTTTAGAAAATACGAACAGAATGTGATAGTATTCCATTTATCATATCAACAATTTTGTCGTTTTATCATTATTAAAACAGTTGTCATCGTAAAATAACATTGGATGGTTGCGAAAAGTCTAAAGCGAATTTAAAAAATTTGATATTATGGTAGTTATTAGATTTTCTGAATCTTAAAATGAAATATCTGTTAAAAACGTTTTGCTTCATCGCAAAATAAATCTCGTTTTCAAACTTTTTCCCAGTGCATCTATAATTCTTTGTTATGAAGTCTTTGTGCTTATTGTTAAAGCAAATCCATATTCATGAACAAAAAGAAGAACTGCTTTTGAGGTACGCACAAAATTCTTCCATAACATCCGGTAAAACCTCCCCTGTTGTAATAAATACATTCTCAACGAAGTCCCGGAGTTTAATCCATGTTCCAGAAGCTTCGCATAGAATTGCTAGAAGCATCCTGGGAGACTTTCATGAATAATAATTCGTTACCAAAACGCGACGTCGATATAAATATACTAGCACAGTCTTCTTGCATTGATAATAATGATTTGCATAATGACTTGCACACGATATATTAAAAATAATTATTTGCATAGATGTTTTTTTTACGTTTCAAAATTAACTCAAGTATTCCAATACTCATGTATTTTAATTTTAAATTATAAGTAGCTTTTTCATATATTAATTCACCCAATCTTAATTTGTTTAATATACAGAACAATTCAAACCTAAATTAATCATTTATGTATTGTCGATCGATTGTTTTACGATAATCTATTTTTGCAAAATATTTTTCTTTAAATAACCGTGAATAACACGTTGTAATAGTTTATAAATATTATAATACAGAAATTATATGTATCATTATATAAGAAACATTTTACGATTCTGAAACATATTCCATGGAGAATAATTTTTGCGGTTACATTGTGACATTTCTAAATATCTTGTGTGCAAAGCACAATTGCTATATTACATAAGAAATTTGAGTTACAGTTGGTTGTATATATAAAGGAACTTGTTTCTTGTTTACTTGCTTGGTTACGTGTTTAGATAAATCAGATCTCGCGGGTACAGATCGCCGCTTAATGCGCCAATTGGAGATATAGGAGTAGGGGTCTGTTTTACGAGGGTGTCCCGACGCCTGGAGGGTGCAAACCGCCACTTAATCAAGACGTTACACGAGTTTCCTCCTCGTAGAGGACCCTCAGGCTACTCTTCCCCCTAGGGGTCGGTCACCCTTTCCGACCGACCGCATCGATTCTCCATAGGTGAAAGCTTTCGGAAACTATTCACAAATAAGCGCCCACCTCTATTTGCGCGACATAAATCTCTTTTTAACATGCACACGTAGTTATAATATAAATGTTCGTTTCTTTTTTTTGTCGCACATTTTGATATCCGACGGTGTTTTATATTTTCCGAGTTCGTCGTTTGAGGTGCACTCTCGTGTAGGATGATGATAAATTTGCGTACACAATTTATACGTAAAAAACTTTTTCCATCAATTTAGTATATTATTTCTGAAAATGTTAACTTTTTCAGAATTATTGATGCATATGCATATACATTTAATTTTATTAAATTTTAATATAAATTGAATAAATGAAATGGGAAAGATAAAATGAATAATATTCACGCTATTTAATATTTTTTATTTTCTTTTCAGTTTAACTGCTATAGATTTAAATTAAATTAAATATAACTAAATGAAGAATTAAATATACTTTTATAAAAATCTTTTTTTAATTTGTTTTTGAAAAGATTATCTAATGTTTAGAAAATTTTTTAAGTATAATTGAAAAAGAAGGATTTTTTGATGATTTTTTTTTATCTAAATAATTCAAAGAATAAAATCTTATTTTTAATTATTTTTGGACTTTATTTTAACAAAAAATTATATAATCTTTAAATAACTGAAATATTTGATAGTGATTAGATTACGATAAATAATAGCATTTTCGCAAATAAAATAGAGTTTAATTTAGTTAAAGTATCGGATTGTGATCCATGTATGTGAATTCGACAGTGTCCAACGTTATATGATCTCATAGATAACATTATCGTAGGATAATATT
Organism: Trachymyrmex cornetzi; assembly: GCF_001594075.2. Lineage (NCBI taxonomy): Eukaryota > Metazoa > Arthropoda > Insecta > Hymenoptera > Formicidae > Trachymyrmex > Trachymyrmex cornetzi. The sequence continues at coordinate 397,145 of NW_017299992.1, forward strand.
TTCGAGATGAACATCAGTGTCATATTACAGAGATTAAAGATCGTAATTTTTGAATATCTTCGATTAAATGGACATAAAATTGTATATAAGCGATTTCTGCTGATTTACACGGCAAAGAAAATTTTGTTTTTGGAACGCAATTTAATTGCTGATCCGATAAACGTGAAACAGCGAGGGTGCAGGACGACGAGATAAATGCGCGCAGGGGGAACTATTTACTCTTGTGTTTGTATTAACTTCCGCAGCCAGTTCCATATGGGGAATTTTCAACAACGGGTAAAGGGTTGAGTACTGCTATTAACAATGGCTACACGATGTACGTGCAACAGTAAGTTGCTTGCGGCGTGTTATTATTCTTTGTAGAGAAAAATCAGGATTTATAGATGTCATTAGCTGTGTTCAGCAGAAAAAGCAGCTTTGCTACTGTTGTAAAATTCTTTAATATGATTGGTTTATACAGAACCAGTGAGGAACTAAGAGCAAAAGATCATATTAAAGAATTTTGCAACGGCAGTTGCAAAATTGTTTTTTTCTGCTAAACGCACACTGAGGGAAAAAATTTGTTATAAACGAAAAAGTGATTACAAAATTTAATCGTTAAATTTGTTTTGTATTTGTGTAGCAAATAAATTTGCATATTCGACAAATATTTTACATTTGTTGCAAATAATTTTTGTCGCGTGTACGAAAGAAGAATAAATATTTGTTATATCTGCAAGTAATTTGCAATTCCTATATTTGTAAATGGAATTTGTTATTATGGTATAGGATTTGTTAACAAATTTTTTTCCTCGGTGCATCTAACGATTTAATCCAACGATTAAATTCAATCGTTCGATAATGGTTTATATAAAGCTATATAAATGACAAGATTTTCTCGAAATGCTTTTTCATATTTCTGCATTTAATCTAGATTTTTTACTGATAATGCATACCTCATTGCGACAATATTGCATAAAAATTTTATTTTTAAATACGGCTTCTAATTTAGTTGGAAAAATGAAGACACGAATAAATGAACGTAACAGTTTTCTTAAAGCCAATTAAAAACGAGTAATAAAAGATAAAAAATTTAAGAATTCTTTTGCGGTCTATTTCACTCATGATTTTCGCTTCAATTTTAACTTTTAGTTTAATTCAGTCCCTTGTCTCCCGGTAATTTTACTTCTAGAAAGAAACAAACAGTCCGTTAAATTAAGGTTAAAGTTAACCGACCTGGATGAAACCGGCTATTAGGGACAAGGAAAAGAAGTAAAAGTAGAAGTGGGGAAAAAAACGGTAGCAGGAAGAAGCGATACTCCAGGAATTTGCGTCTTTTAAGCAGACAGAATACGATAGACTATTTTCTTAGCATTTTAACGAGAGTTCTCCTTTTCTAATGACATGATAAAACTCGGCGCATTTGTCAGGGATTATTAATGCAACCCTATGACATTTGGCGGGCGGGTCTTAAACTGCCACTCGTAAATTACCGAGGTGATAAGTAGATTGACGTATCTCTTCAAGTATTACTCGAGAAAATGTTAGTAAGATGCGCGCGCGCGAAGATGACAAGAAATCCGCTTCTCCGAGCCCATGAAAGAGGAGCTTACCGTCGTCTTCGTCGTACCGATAAATTTCCGACGAGAAGAGGCGAATCTTTCGCTGCGGCGAAGTGCATTCACGTGAATCCCTTCGGGAATGCCTGGCTTAAGACCGCGCCTGGTTGAGACGTGGGGGTGCGGCTTCGACGACGACGAGATCGCCGTTCCGCGTGAATCGGATGAAAGAGGTGGAAAGGCCGTGTACACGTTATAAGGGTTGAATTCGGATTTTGTATACAACGGGTCCAGAAGCCGAGACGCATTCGAGAGTTGAAGAAATGCGAAATTCCTTGTCGAGAGGGACGAGGCGCGGTCGCGGCGCGGCGCGGCGGGAGAAGACGAAAATAAATGGGAAAGGAGCCGTCTGTTGCCTCCCCCCCTTCCTACCTCTCCTCTCGGCATTTTCTCCTCTCTTATACCTTTTTCTCTTTCCTTCATTCCGCGTATCTTTCGCCGTTCGCCTTTCTTTCCGCTCTCTGTCTCCCTGCCGCGTCGCGTCGTTTTCTTCGCACGCGCACTCCTACGCGCTCCTCCTCTTCGCCGGTCGATCCTCATTCGTGCGAGAACTTCCGCTCAAGTGAATCTTTACGGGAACGGATGCAGAACGCGATGTAGACGCTGATAGAGCGAAAGATACGAGGAGGTATGGGTAGAAGAGAGAATCGTCCCTCCCACGGCAAAACTCTCCGCGTTCGTGTAATACCTAACAACGAGTGAAATTCTCGACTCTCGATTTTCGGAAACGCGCGCTAGCTCTTCTACGGCGGCGAAGCGTCTGGGAGCAACTGTTGCAAAACGGAAACCAACTTCCAGAACAGGCGATACGTCACGTGGTTAGATCGAAGGAAACTAGAAGTCTAGAACTAAGGCGAGAATATACATGGAAGGAACGATTTTCCTGAGGTAGCTAAAAATTTTCGACACGGATACAAATCTAAAAATAATTTCGCTGGATTATCAAAATAACTGTGTAGGAAACTCAACCATGATGAGCAATGCTGCAAACAGTTTTGATATTCTAACTATCAGTTGAACGTCCCACATAATTATTTTAATAGTCTAATAAAATTATTTTCAGATGTGCATTTAACTGAATTTTTAGATCTTCAACAAAATCGTTCTTTCATGAAAAAAAACGATTTTACTGAAGTACTTAAAAATTTAGGCTGATCTTGTTTATATTATTAGATACAAATCTAAAAATAATTGTGTTGGACTATTAAAATAATTATGTAGGAAGCTCAAGTATGACGAACAACACTTGAAAAATTTTAACAACCAGGTTGAGCTTAACAAAATGTATCAATCATATGATCTCGAACGTGATGTGATGAGGTCATCACTCAGATTATTCCAAGCGGTTTCCATTTAACTTGGCAATCAGTATGATTAAACTTTTAGATACTGAAAAATATATAGATAGAAACTATTTAAAATTTGATATACATGTTTATACAAATATGTTTTTCAGTATTGAAACATTGTATTAATAAAAATTGTAACTGACGATCGAAACGTTTACATTTTATATTTTATCAATAAATTTATCACACACGAATACCTAGTGTTGGCTCTCATAGGCATCTTTATACCTGCTTAACAAAATGATCTTCATATCTGTATCTATAAGCTAAACTTTTAGATACTTGAGCAAAACCGTTCTCTCCGTGTAACTGAACACCGAGCTTCTCGTTAACAAGACGGAACGTGAAGAATACGTTGCTATTCGAACTTGAGGTTTCAAAGAGTCGCCTTGTTCCTCAATGAAATATGCTGAATATGCTGAGCGACGAGCGTACCATTAGTAGGAATATGAAAAAATGGCATCTCATTAGCGCAGAATCCCCCGTTGAACACTAATGAGATTAATTATCTCGTTGTAGGCAATATGTCACATATATCGAGACGTATCCGATATATAGAACCTGCAATAGCAGAATTTAATAGGGATCAATATTATCTTTTGTCTCTAGTACAATTACGTAGGGTAAGGTTGCCGAAATCGCACCACTTTTCATATAATGGCTTATAACTCGGAAAGTAAGAAGGATATTCTCAATTTTTTTGCGGCGTAATAAACTGCAAGCTTTTCCCTTTCATATGTAATTTTTTCAGATTTTTTTTCTATTATTATAATATTTTAAATGAAGATTTT